>NC_081405.1:556019805-556237305 GCF_030272615.1 Cryptomeria japonica
TCCCCAAAAACTATTTGTTTTTGAAATGGGGACACCTTTAGAATACAGGGACTTGGATGGGATGTCCCCCTACCACCCCAATGCAATCCAATGCCATCATCTTTGAGACATCTCTAGGACATCCTTGTTAGGTCCCAGAGACAACTGAGAGGGGGGGGGGTGAATCAATTGTCTAATAAATTCAAACCAAAAACAACTTAACCAACTTAATGCTTAATACCAGTAAACTAGTTAAGTATGCCGGTAGACAGTTTTAACAGTTAATTGCTATATCGGTAAAGATTAGTGCATGAAACATAAACACAATGTCATCCACAACACATAACACCAATATTTGTATGTGGAAACCCTGTAAGGGGAAAAACCACAGTGGGAAACCTTACCCACAATCAAATGATACTATTGTAGATAGTAAATGTACATAAATGGGGTCTGCACATGCAGAAAGGCCAATAGCCTAGAGCTCACTACTCAATCACAAAATGGGAGTCACACTGACTATAGTTGAATGGTTAAATCCAATAAGAATGTACTGCACAAAATAGCATCTTCATATGCTTGATTCAGTACCAATGTAATGCTGATATGCTTCCACAAAAACATAGCTTCACCTTCAAATGATGTCTTCATGTATAGCTCTACTTAATCTCACATATACCTTCACACAATCCTTTTTCGCATTCCATATTTGATCTTACAAAGAAGATCTTTCATTTATACCATAACCTAAGACCAATTTTAGTAGGTCAGCTCTACAAGATATTACAATAAAAACATTTTACAAACAATATAATATCCGATGCAATAATGGATTGAACATGTCCACTTAATGCATTTACAACAATAATTAATCATCTCCATAGCGTGCCATGTTGATCTGGAAAAGATAAACCTACCGGTGTAACCCTAGACCTATTTGTCGATAACAGCAAATGTGCAACTATGAATATACCAATGAACAAAACTCTAGGACAAGATGTCCAAACGATGTCTTCAACATAAACATGTGTCTTTCATACCATTCTGGGTGCCGGTGATCATTATATCTTGTTGGTGTGCCATATACCAGTAACTGTGCAATAGTTACTTGTTTGCCGACGAATGTTGTCGGATCTCCAAAGTGCTAGTGTTTTAGTACGTGTTGACATCAATGAAAAAACCATACCAAAATACCAACAATCTCCCCCTTTGGCATTGATGGCAACACAAGATGTAAAACCCATCAAAGTGCCAAAATAGAAATACCAAGTATCAAAAACCAACAATCTCAAAAAGATTATAACTAGAAAATAATTTATCCTAAACAACAATCTCTCCCCCTGGGAGCAACATGTGTTTTCCAAAGTTTTTCAATACAAATCTCTCCTAAAATATAATGTGTTTTTCCATAGATATCTCTCCCCCTTTGACATCAAATGCCAAAGTTATGATAATACCAAGTTCATATACAAAATACCAATCAATTCAATATACCAACTACTCCCCCTAAGAAGTAGCTTCCTCATCAAGGACCGGAATAAAAGATTTCTCTATTAATTCTGTCGGTTGATGACAATCATCAACTGTCTAAGTCTCTACTGGTGGTGATATGACTCCAAGCTGATCTTTGAGATATTCAAAAGTCTCCTTAGGCAAAAGTTTAGTGAAAATATCTGCAATTTGTTCTTTAGTATTCACATAAACCAGTTTTATCTCCTTAGCTTCAAGTTTTTCCCTTAGAAAATTTAGTTTGATAGAAACATGTTTGGTTTTAGAATGTAATACCAGATTCTTAAATATATCAATTGCTACAGTGTTATCACAATAGATAGTAATAGGTTCCTTGCATTTTACCTTTATGTCTTTCAACATTTGCTTAAGCCATAGTACCTGTGTATAGTTAGTTGCTGCTACAACATATTCTGATTTTGTTGTTGATAAAGATGTACAACTTTGTTTCTTACTCAACCAAGAAACTAGTCTTTTTCCAAGAAAGAATGCTTTGTCAGTGGTGCTTTTTCTATCATCCACATCTCCTGCCCAATTTGCATAGTGTATGCACATAATTCAAAGTTTTCATCTCTAGGATACCATAATCCAAGATTTATAGTGCCTTGTAAGTATTGGAAAATCCTTTTTACTGTTGTTTCATGATTTTCTCTAGGATTAGTTTGAAAACTTGAAATAATACATACTGCATTCATAATAACAGGTCTGGATTGTGTTAAATACAGTAAACCTCCTATCATAGATTTGTATCTAGTTGGATTAACAGGTGTAGATTCATCTCTTTGTGATAATTTGTCATTTGTTGTCATAGGTGTGCTTATCGGTTTAGAGTTCTCCATCCCAAATTTCTTTAGTAACTCTTTTAAGTACTTGGATTGACTCAAGAATATACCTTTATTAGTCTGTGAAATCTGCAATCCTAAAAAGAATTTTATTTCTCCAATCATAGACATTTCAAATTCTTACTGCATTTTGATAGAAAATTCCTTACATAATCCATCTTTTCCTCCAGAGGTTATATCATCAACAAATACTTCTATAATCAAGATGTCATCATTAGTTATTTTGTAATATAAATTGTTGTCTTCATTTCCTTTAGTAAAACTAATATTTAAAAGATACTTATCCAATCTTGCATACCAAGCTCTTGGAGCTTGTTTTAGTCCATACAGAGCTTTCCTTAACCTGCATACCATATCATTGTCATCTGTCAAATAAAATCCATCAAGTTGTTCAATGTATACTTTCTCTTCAAGATCTCCATTCAAAAATGCACATTTAATATCCATTTGATAAACTTTGTAGTTCTTGTGTGCTGCAAAAGCCAAGAATAATCTGGCTGCCTCAATTCTAGCTACCGGTGCAAAGGTTTCATTGGAATCAACTCCTTCTTTCTGAGAGTATCCCTTACACACTAGTCTTGCTTTATTTTTGAAAACCTTACCATCTTCATTAAGTTTGTTTCTAAATACCCATTTGGTTCCAATTACATTTTTATCTTTTGGCCGAGGAACTAATGTCCAAGTGTTGTTTTTCTCAATTTTTTCTAATTCTTCTTCCATAGCTTTAATCCAAAATTTATCTTCACATGCCTCATTAACAGATGATGGTTCAATTTGAGAAATAAGGCATACCTTTTCATTTTCCAATCTTCCTCTTGTCATAACTCCTTTAAACTTGCTTCCAATTATCTGATCTTTAGAATGATTCAGTCTTACATATCAGGGTGTCTTAGTTTGTTGTTGTTCCTCAATTACTGTGGAATCCTCAGATGGTACCGGGATAACTGGATCTTCATTCTGTACCGGTGGATTTAGAGTAGGTTCATTTGTCAAAATTTTTGTTGCCAGTTCAGAGTCTATATACCTTGAAGTTCCTCTGAATTGTTCATCAATCTTTACATTTGTACTCTCAACAATTTTCTGCAATCTCTTGTTAAAACATCTATATGCCTTGCTCTTAGATGAATAACCAAGAAATATTCCTTCATCACTTCTAGGATCAAATTTGCCAATATACTCATCTCTTCTGATATAATATTTACTTCCAAAAATTCTGAAATACTTAAGAGTAGGAGTATTACCAAACCATAGTTCATGAGGGGTCTTACCGGTTTCACCTTTGATGTGAACTTTGTTGAATGTATAGACCGCTGTGCTGACTGCTTCTCTCCAATATACATGTGGTAGGTTTTCTTCTGATAACATACTTCTTGTTGCATCCAAGATAGTTCTATTTTTCCTTTCAACAACTCCATTCTGTTGTGGTGTCTGAGGTGCTGATAGTTGTCTTCTGATTCCATTCACTTCATAGAATGTATTAAAATTCCTAGATGTAAATTCACCTCCTTGATCTGATCTTAAACATTTGATTTTCTTACCGGTTTCATTTTCTACCATTTCTTTGAACAGTTTGAACTTTCCAAGTGCTTCTGATTTTTCTCTGAGAAAAGTAACCCAACACATTCTAGAATAGTCATCAATAATTAGCATGAAATATCTATCACCTTGTAAGCTTTTAGTTCTAGCTGGACCACATAAATCAGTGTGAATCAAATCAAGAGCATTATTTGATTTTTCTAGAATACTTTTGAAACTAGCTCTAACTTGTTTTCCAAATTGACATTGCTTACATACTATATTCTGAGGTTTGACAATTTTAGGTAGATCTCTAATTGCCTTAGAAGTACTGATCTTCACCATGCAATCAAAGTTTGCATGACAGACTCTATTATGCCATAACCAACTTTCATCTATATGTGAAATTAAGCATGTCTTTTCATTGTTATTCAAATGAAAGATATTACCTCTAGTCTGATTACTGGTTGCAATTTCCAAACTAGTTCTATTCATGATTTTGCATTTTCCATTTTTAAATTGTAACTAAAATCCTTTCTCAACTAATTGACCAACACTCAAAAGATTATGCTTTAATCCTTCAACATAGTAGACATTGTCAGTGTTATGCTTTCCATCAAGAGATATTGTACCCTTACCTTTGATTGAACAAGATTTGTCATCTCCAAATCTCACTAAGCCTCCATTGTATTCTTGAAAGTTCAAGAATTTACCTTTGTCTCCTGTCATATGATGTGAGCATCCTGAATCAATGATCCATTCATCCTTTACTTCAACTTTAGCTACCAGATCCTATACTACCAGTTGAGCATTGAGCAGTAGGTGCTGGTTGATCTTCTGTTATACCAACAAAAACCCATCCATTGTCTATCGGATCCTCGTCAGAATCATCAGTCACACCTTCATCAGCAATGTAACAAGATTTGTCTTTATTCTTCTTAAATCTATATCTCTGATATTCAAGGTTAGGCTTGTATGTTCTTCTAGCTTCTTCTCTTAGTCTAACATGTCTATCAGGGTATCTTGAAGCCATATGACCAATCTTATTATAGTTAAAACATTTAAAGGGTGCTTTACCTTCATACTTACTTCCAATTGGACCTTTAGGCATTTTCCTTGCAAATAGTGCTTCAAGTTCTTAAAGTTCTTCATTCTCTTTTCTACTTTCTTCAAGTTCTCTTGCATAAAAGGCTTTCCAATCAGATTTGTCAAATGATGGAGTAGATGATGTTGATGCTTTAAAGGCCAAATCTGTCTTTATAGTAGCAACAGGACCAAATTCTTCAATTTCAAAACTTGAAAGTTTCCCAATCAATGTATCCCTAGTAACTGATGTATTAGGCATTGTTTTTAACCCATTTATAGCAGTAACCTTCATTTTGTATGCTGGTGGCAATCCTCTTAAAACTTTTGAAACAATTTTATCTTCACTTAAGGTTCCTCCACAACATTTAATACCCAAAACAATTTCATTTACTCTTTCCATAAAAGCATAAATCCTTTCATCTTCTTCCATTTTCAGATGTTCATACTTGACTCGGAAGCTTTCAAGTTTTGCAATTTTGACTGTGGAATCTCCTTCATTTAGTGTTTCCAAATGATCCCAAATAGCTTTAGCAGTAGACCTATCTGATAGTCCCATGATTTGTTGATTTGATAATGTGCTCAAAAGTGCTTCTCTTGCTTTGCAATCATTTTCCTCATCTTTTGTCAAGTTAGCTGGACAGGGCTGACCAGGTATAGCAGTAGTATAACGATTCTTTGTAACTTCCTAGATGTCTTTTCCAATGCAATTTAGATGTGTCTCCATTCCGATCTTCCATATGCCATAGTTGGTTCCATCAAGTTTAGGACTGTCCTTCCTAAAATATTTAGTAGATATTGGATCTCCTCAAGCTGTTAAACTTCCACAAAAAGAGGACTAGGCTCTGATACCAATTGTTAGGTCCCAGAGACAACTGAGAGGGGGGGGTGAATCAGTTGTCTAATAAATTCAAACCAAAAACAACTTAAACAACTTAATGCTTAATACCGGTAAACTAGTTAAGTATGCCGATAGATAGTTTTAACAGTTAATTGCTATACCAGTAAAGATTAGTGCATGAAACATAAACACAAAGTCATCCACAACAAATAACACCTATATTTGTACGTGGAAACCCTGTATGGGGAAAAAACCATGGTGGGAAACCTTACCCACAATCAGATGATACTACTCCAAATAGTAAGTGTACATAAATGGGGTCTACACATTCAGAAAGGCCAACAGCCTAGAGCTCACTGCTCAATCACAAAATGGGAGTCACACTAACTACACTTGGATGGTTAAATCCAATAAGAATGTACTGCACAAAATAGCATCTTCATATGCTTGATTCAGTACCGGTGTAATGCTGATATGCTTCCATAAAAACCTAGCTTCACCTTCAAATGATGTCTTCATGTATAGCTCTACTTAATCTCGCATATACCTTCACACAATCCTTTTTCGCATTCCACATTTGATCTTACAAATAAGATCTTGCATTTATACCATAACCTAAGACCAATTTTAGTAGGTCGGCTCTACAAAATATTACAATAAAAATTTTTTACAAACAATATAATATCTGATGCAATAACCAATTGAACATGTTAGCTTAATGCATTTACAACAATAATTAATCATCTCCGTAGCGTGCCATGCTGATCTGGAAAAGATAAACCTGTCTGTGTAACCCTAGACCTATTTGCCGGTAACAACAAATATGAAACTATGAATATACCAATGAACAAAACTCCAGGACAAGATGTCCAAATGATGTCTTTGACATAATCATGTGTCTTTCATACCATTCCAAGTGTCAGCGATCATTATATCTTGTCGGTGTGCCATACACCAGTCACTGTGCAATAGTTACTTGTTTGTCGGTGAATGTTGTTGGATCTCCAAAGTGCTAGTGTTTTAGTAGGTGTTGACATCAATGAAAAAACCATACCAAAATACCAACAATCCTTGAGACATTTGAGGGACTCCCAAGAGCCTCCTGACCATCCCAACAGCCCATAAGTGATTTAAAAAAAATCAGAACTTTTTTTCAAACTCCATGCCCAAGGTCAAACCATCACAGCCTATGGGCCCCACCCAAACCCCACCAACTTTATAAAACTGCCTCCTATTTTTATTTCAACTCACAAAAACAAAGAGCAAGAAGCTGACAACTGTGAATGTTAGAGTGAGAGTTGCAAGTGTCAAGTGAAAAAGTGAGAGTGCAGAGCAAGAGGGTTGAGTTGAAGTAAGAAGAGAAGTGATGCCAAGTTGCCAATTTGTAATGGTCTACCCCTATTTTGAAACCAATTTCTTTTGCACCTTTTCAACTATGCTTCTTGACAAACAATTTACTTGAAAGCTCCACTGCTAATTTTCAGTTTGTCTTTCTTGATTTTGTGTATGCCAATGTTTGTTTGCTGATACTTTTGAGATGGCATTTTGGCAAACAACATGCATGCATTGAAAGGGTTTCAATCTAGAATTGATAGTGCAGATATCACTTTATAATAATTAAGATTTGCATTCACTTAAATGATTTTAATAAACTAAAGAGCAATATTCATGACTTACAAGTAATAAAAAAACTTTCAAGGATGAGGCATATTCATAACTTTTTTAGTCCCACCTTGGATATCAACACCAGAAGCAACTCATATTGTTCGTGTACAGAAAAGACAATATGGGAGTTCATTATACGCAACAACTTGTGGTGGTGTTGTTTGTGTTGGCTCTGTTGGACCCTGCAATCAAGATTCAATATACATTATTCAATAAGATTAAGTGTGCAACATAATGAAATATTGAAAAGTGTGTTATCTTGTTGAGCTTCACTTGGTTTTGAGAATAGTTTAATATTCTCTACTTAACAAGGACAACCATGTGAAAGCGGAAGCTCATTTGGCCCCTCCCCCCCCCTAACATCACTCTAAATTCCCCATTAACATCTTATAACATTCATTCATTCGTTCTTTCTACCATTAATAAAATATAGCATTAATTCATTAATATCACATAACATTCATTAGCACATAACATTGATTAACATTAATTAACACGCAACATTCATCAATATTAATTAACACATATCATCCATAACCATTAACTAGCACATAATTACATTCACTAACACATAAAAATCAGTCATTATCAAATAAGTTAGATTACAATCATTTCTTTCTTTGTTTTTTCTTTGAAGCTATGAAAAGACTAAGTGGAATATCGGTTTCTTCATCATTTCCCCCCTCTACAGATGTTCCGCCAACTACTCATGATCTTGATGTATGCCTAGTCCTATATTGAGGACGATGAGACTAAAGTGAAGGGGGGTCCTTTGCAATAACAAAGAAATGGGTTAAATTCAAAAAAAAAAAATATTATTGTTACCAATATTTCATTAATTTAGAGAACATAATTGTTGTGCTCTTTACCTGATGGGGCCACATTATTTTGTGTAGCCTCTACCTCAACATGTTGAACACCCTCTAGATCATCTGGAGTTGAAATAATAAAGGTTACATTAATGTTGAACACCAATTGCAATTATATTTGTTTAAAGCAATAACAATGGTCCTCTTTACCTGAGTGGGGAACATCACATTCTTGATGTTGTGTACCCAGATTATGCTCCACCTGCTCACCACCATCTACATGCTCTAAAATATTAACAAAATGGTTACATTAATTACTACTCTAATTACAAATTAATATGTTCAATTGTATTAATAGATAAATAAATAAATTTGAATAGCAAATGAATACCTCCACTACTGGGATGCACATCTGGACTTTGGTGTGTAGGTGGTGTTTCATGATTAGCAGGTTGAATTCCAATGACATGCACATTCTTATCATTGCTTTCTTATTTAAAACAAATATAATCACTTTATGTTGGAACTCAACATCAATTAGATTATTGGTAAAGTATTCAATTTGAAACAATTTCCATTTAGCATATTTACCTGTGTGACGGATGCACTCAAATGTTGTGTATGCCCACTCAATCCTTGTAGCCGATCAGCCACAACTGAATAGCCTTGCTGGTAAGCAATTCTGTTGTCATCTTCTATGGGCACTCTATTGAATTCAGAACCCTGCATTTTTGCTTGGTATAGTGAATTTTGCTTGCATTGTTTGATAAAAAAAAAATGTTTATAATTTATTAATATTTTGATGCAATATTTTGTTTACATGAGATACTTACAATTCATCCTGCAAGTTTCATGTAACCACCAGAGCCAAGTTTAGGTTGCCCGTGCTTTTGTTTCCTTGCCTTGGTTGCCTTTGACGTGTCACTCAACCTATAAAAAGTTTGAAATATGTTAGATTATATAAATATAAGGAGTAATTAATTAGTACATAATTACATTCTAAATAGTATCTCGTTACCTTCTTCTAGCGTCTAGTGGTGTATTTCCTTTTTTCCTTTCAATTCTCTCCTTGGCATCCAAAATTAGGTCTTTCCACTCCCTCTCTGAAATCATGGGGGGACGCTCGTACTTTAGGTTCCTCTCTAAATGGGTCCTGTATTGGTCCCTCACATACTTTAGATATGTGCTAGCTTTTTCAACGAGCTTGATTTTGTCAAAGGAGTCATTTCCAAACCACTCAACCATTTGGTTTGTCAATTCATCTTTTAACCTTTCTTTTTGGTCATTCTACCTTTTAAAGCAAAAACAAACCTGTTAGATTCAGAAATGAACTGAAGCTACATTTATTACACTTCAAGAAATGGATCAAAGGAAAACTATTCTAGCAATGAAATGAAATCAAAATAGTGGATTAGGGTTAGTTCACATATGATGTACCACCTTTTACGTATGGTGGGCCCAAATATCTGCAATACAATGCCACTAAGATGTTTATATAAAATATCATTTCCTGCAAAAATTTCATGGGATCATTAGTCCAAAATGAGTGATCATAAAGTAAATTACAATTAGAGTATATATAATAATAATAATTTAAAAGTACCTAGAACCTTTTGTATCTTTAACGGAATCATTTCTTCATCGCTCATCATCAATGTGGCTTGCAACGTTCCTATACTAGCAATCCAAGAAGATCTAGGAAATGATGGTATGTTATCAGCAGTAGTTGCCTCTGGCACATCCTCATGTGGATCTCCTCCTGCAAAAAATGAATCCAAGTTGCTATGAAATGGCATTAGAATTCAAGAAAAAATGCTTGAAGGGAAATAAACACATGACAGAACATAGAGAAAAAGAGGTATCTACCAATAGTGGGCGGGCCAATATGACATGCACTAGAGGATGTCTGCATGCTATGTGTTGTCGACATTGCAACAGACAATATAGGTGAGGGTAACCTTTGATGAGGCGGCGGCGACATCTGCACAGTAACATTGACAACACCTAAAGAATAATACATTAAATATATCAAACATTAAATATATGAAAAGTGCAAGAATTGTAAACAAGGATGAACCTTTATTTTGAAAATTGACAGTATCAAGTATGATGTGTTTTGGGTACTCAAAGTGATAAGCCAAGCAAGTGATAATACAAGAAAATCATCATCACCTAAAGATCCTGCAACACCCTGATCGTGGGAACGACTTTGATGAGGGTGGATAAATTGTTGTAAAAACAATACGTACATATTTTAGTTAATGACATAAAAGAGAATAAAATATAAACCATTATTGAACTTTTGTTATAATTAAAGCTTTCATTACTGCTTACTTGCAAGTTTTCTGTTGCTCGAAGCAATAATTCCACCCTCTCTCGTATCTCATCAGTAATAGGATGCACGACTACCAAAGCAACAATCTCTTTTCTAATTTTTCTAAGAGGCATTTTAAAGAATTTCATAAGCTGTGTGGGATCTTCATAGTCATCAT
Organism: Cryptomeria japonica; assembly: GCF_030272615.1. NCBI lineage: Eukaryota > Viridiplantae > Streptophyta > Pinopsida > Cupressales > Cupressaceae > Cryptomeria > Cryptomeria japonica. The sequence continues at coordinate 556,030,541 of NC_081405.1, forward strand.
CGCTTAACCCTAATGATTCCACATCCCTAGAAAGGTGCTCAGGTACTGCAACTCCCTTTCCCTTTCCCCGAACATCCGTTTGTGTCAAGAATATCATTAACAATTACAAATTAGTATAAATCACTAAAAAAAAGAACATAATAATGTAACAATTTGCTTCTATATAATTTGTACAATTACAATGAGGTTTACCTGCTCAGTATAAGCATCGCAAGCTACATCCCTTTCTGTGATATGTGATGGATCCATGTCAGCTCGTGACAAAGAAAAAATATAAAAAATGTTAGCGAAATTAAACCAATAGACTTAGCAAAAAAACTTCATAATAAAATGGTATATTAGATTCATTAATTGGAGGTTGGTTAATTTAAATAGTATCTAATATGTACCACCCCCATGATATTAACTTTGTTTGTATCTATACGATTCAAACTATAATTGATTAGAAGCTCTTCGCTTGCACTAATTGATTTTATCACACATACAAATACACGATTTCACTCACGGGCCTGAAATATGCAATTGGGTTGTTTATCAGTTGACCCAGGCTGTGTACTATCTATAAAACCTGCAATATTCCCTACTTCTTTTGGCCAACCATCAATTTATATAGCCACTTGTTTACTTTGATCATTAGCTTTCTGTTGTATATAATTTGTTGGCAGTGTATACCTACGCATACTTTTTTATATTTAACAATCTGCATCCAATTATTGTAATTGTAACAAGGTCCAACAAACTCCATCAATTCAGCAACTCTATTGTAATAGACCTTTATGTCATCCATGAAAAATATGCCTAAACCATTTAACGACGAAGGTGCTATGCAATATATCCTATCGTTAACACAAAAATCGGTGTTTATTGGAGGAAGTTCCTTGGGCACCCATTGTTTCTGTAAATGTTTGTACCTCAATGGCACCTCAATGTCACCTTTGGTCTCATCATCATAAGAACATGACCCCCCTTGAGCAAGGAAAAATTTCATGCATTTATTGAATTTTCTTCTAATCTTTTGACCTCTTGTTGATCTCCCTATTGTAGACCTACTACATGTGTCATTTTCATTTTCTATTCCTGCATTTTCCTCACTCGATGAAGATAGATCTGACAAATACCTATTTGGGGGTACCTGCACTCCATGAAATGAGAGAGAAATTTTGCAAATGAGGGTAATGTTGATGAAGAAGTCAGCCCTAAAGTTGATTTTGGGATTAAAATTGGAATAAATCCAACCGAGGCCTCAGGTGTTGATAACTGTATTATATTTTCTGCTAATGTTGAGGTTTGAAAAACTAAGGAAGTTTGTTTCCCAAGTAATTTTAAAAAATAAACTGTTTCTATAGGGTGTATTGACTAGTTATACATGTCCATCCATGAGACTGTGCAGGATCCTCATCAAAGGGGTTCAGGGTCCTGTACAATGTAATTCAATTATCTTATATTAGCTAAAAATTACATAGTACACAACATGAACAACATGAACTTTGTAGACAAAAAGAGTATTAAATAATAAAAAGATGTTGTCATCAAAATCATTGTAAATTTTTTAATTCCTTACCTTTACTCTATGTAGACTATGCAGGATCATCAACTAAATGGTTGATGATGTCTGTAGTCAATGACTTGTTCCCACCAAGGGTGATAGCATCACACATGGACTACACCTGAAATCAACACCATTAATTGAGCATCATAAGCATTACTACATTTATAAGTTGATAAACAATAAATACATATGTATCGTAAGCATCAAAAGCATCACATGATGTGTCATCATATATGTAATTGAGCATCACAATTAGCATCACATATGTGTCATCATAAATATGTAATCCATCACATATGAATCATAAATCACCATCCATCACATAGGTAATAAACAATCCACGTTCTATAAATAAACACAAAGTTCAAAAAATGTCACATGCATCATCATAAACATGTGATCCATCACATATGTATTTTAAATCAACATCCATCACATAGCTAATAAACAATCCAATTTCCATAAATAAACACAGTTTAAAAAATGTCACATAAATAGTCACTCTCCCTATCTCCATCTCCATATTAAAAGGTGCATCATGAATTAATTATGTAATGGCATTAGAATTCAAAACATAATGAATTAATTATGTAAAAAAAATTCTATCAAGAAGTCAATATTAAATAGATAATATACTAATCGCATACCTCATACATTTGATTCTTCATCATCATGAACATCAAGGTCATCATCGCCATCATCATCATCATCATCATCAACAACAACAACATCATCGCCATCATCACCACCACCACCACCACCACCACTACCATCATCTCCTTCTCCTCCTCCTCCTCCTCCTCCTCCTCCTCCTCCTCCTCCTCCTCCTCCTCCTCCTCCTTCTTCTTCTTCTTCTTCTTTGAGAAACTGTCGATCATGATCATCATCTACTTCATCTTCTACTTCTTTGGTATCTTATTCTTCGGTATCTTCTTCTTCCATCACATTATACTTTATTAGCCTTCCTCTTGGATCATGTCTAACAACAAATGACCAACCCAGTTTATGTGGAACCTCTAAGTAAAATGCTTGCTCACATTGGCTTGGAAGAACATAGGGCTCATCCCCAACTGGTTCAAATGATCTTGTATTTAGCATTATAAAACCATTATCATGTTCAATAACGGTTTTATTAGGATCATTTTTATTCAATCATAGCCTATACTATTTGACGACGAACACAACTAATTTAAAGGAATTAAAGTCACACTCAAGTATATCATCCAAAATGCCATAGTATCAATTTTGAGACTGTTGAGGATGTATGCCATTTCTCGATGAAATATTTTTCACCTCAAAGACTACAGTGATGCCAAAATCACAAGTTTTCTTCATGTCATCCAACTTTTTTATGCGAAATTTATGACCATTGCAGCACATAGCGTTGTGGTGTTTGACCTGCGATATGTCAAACATGTAAAATTTATTGCATTGTGAGTTGATAAACATATGGGTGATTAATAAATTTATATGTACCTATTTATCTCTTAAACCATATGCTAAATCAATTTCCCTTTGTGTAACATTGGAATCTCCATTACGATGTGCTTCTTTAACCAATGTAGCCACACCTTCCCATGTTAACGTGCATCTAGAATTTTGACAACGTTCAATTCATACCATCATCCAATCAAGATTGTTTGCAATATACAAATGTAGTGCATCACACTCTCGACCAACTGTACAAAAAATAAATAGACATCTTACAATCGATTTAGTTTGAAGATTAAGAATTAATTAACTACAATAACATCTTATAATTACCTCTCACTTTCCTCGATCTACCTTTCCCCGTCAAGTACTCCCCTTCAAATTTGTTAATGGTGTTGGGATCACAAATGCGATCCATGTGGATCTTTGCTGCAAACTTAGGAAGATATTCAAAAATGTACACCATAGTCTAGTATACCATATATCCCTCCACCATAGAACCCTCAGGATGTGCTCTTAGTCGAACCAAAGCCTTCAAAAATTTCAAGTGCCTCTCAACCATCCACATTGACCTAGTGTGTACAGGTCCACACAATTCAATCTCCTCAACTTGGTGTATGAGGTAGTGTTCTTGTGCATTGAAAAAAGCTAGAGGTAGACACTTTTGCATTTCACACATTAAATGAGTAATTTTTCTCTTCCAATATTTTATATCATCTTTATGGATTTCTTTACATGACAACCACCTACAAGGTATTCAAGATGCAAAAAAAAAATATTACATAACAAGTAAAACAAATCTATAATATCTATACAACTAACTGAACAAATATCACTACTTACCTCATATATTTTCCAAGACCATATATGACTTGCTTGACATTATTGTCAAAGTCATCTGGGAAAGACAGAGGTAGAACATACAACAACAATTATAAAATTATCTTTTCATTTTTTTGTAACATAATACAATGAAAAGTACATGTACACGCAGTACTTAAATAAATACTAAAAACACAAGAACATGAATTACCTTAATGAAGGTATGCCAATCATGCATTTTCATCCCTAGCCCAAATTCACTTTTCTTTGATATGAGATTGTTTATGTTTGCAGCAAATCGTGTGGGAAATTGAATTTTTCGTATGACTTCTTTTATAGCATTTCTTTGTCGGTCCGTTAATAACCAAGGAATATCACTTATATTAATCTGGTCTCCATGGCTATTTGATTGAGTGACATTTATCATTGCATGATTGGAATCCTAAATGTCACTACATATTTTGACAATTTTTTCTTTGTCACGCCTTCCATCCAATATTTTCCATACTGTCTCTGTTATATTCTTTCCAATATGAATACTATCAAACAAATGAACAATTTGTAACTGCTCGTAGTAGGGAAACCTACTAAATTGTCGAGGATAACTTTTTAGTCCCTTAGGAAGGTGGTCATTTATGCCTTCACAACCTTCATGATCATCAATCACATCATCAGTAAACAAAACTAAATAGAAAATATATTTTATGACAAACCAATAGATGGAATGGCATTACCTTGATGATTAATTCTATTATATCCCAACTTCCACAGGTGAGGTGTCATTCTTTGTGGCTTTGATGAATCCTCTTCTTTCCCATTGAAAATATGTTTTTCATTATTTCGATACTTATGATTTTTGTGGAGAAACTTCCTATACTCATCAAACACTTGCTTTCCTAACTTTTTGAATGACGAGATTTCATCTTTGGACCACAAACAGGACATGTGAATTTTCCCTTTGTTTGAAGACCTACAAGATAATGTATAATTGAATATGATAATTTTTTGAATCATAATGTTCATGCACAACTTAAACACTATAACATACCACAAAAATGTGTTAGCCCTAGGGCATCGTGTATTATCCATAGAAGCATCGCATGGAATTGAAATTGTCTTTCTCCTATTGGTCTAGAGACGTCATACATAGTGACACCATTTCATAACTCCAGCAACTCGTCGATAAGAGGCTCGATATATACATTCATATCTTTAACTTGGTACTTACCTAATCGAATGAACAAAAACATTACATAATTATTATGACCATTTTACTGCAATATTTATCATTAAATTTAGATGACTATATTTAAATGATAAAATTGTTATGGTTTCAAGCAGATCTGAAGCAAATATGAACTAACAATGATATGCAGATTTAAATACAAAAGATAAAGGAATAAAAAAAGACATAGATAACAAAGAGATTTAACGTGGTTCACCCAGAATGGGTTACGTCCACCATACACAGCCGTCCAATCTTTCTTATTATCCAGCAAAAATAGTACATCAACATTCCAATGCCTTAAGCATCCCACATGGAGACTGATCAGGCTCAACATCGAACAATCTCCCATTTGGAGACTGATACTACACAACACCACTGTACATGCAACATCCACTGGATAAAACACTAGGACTTGACTGGTATAAATTCCACAATTATCAATCAAGAAGACCAACAAAAACTGATGAAGAAATCAGCTTCTCTTGTGGAGCTGCCTTCGTGAACATATCAATAGGATTCTCACTTGCGTGAATCTTCTCAAGCCGTAATTGACCCTCCTCCAAAACAGTCTGGATGAAGTGGTACTTGAGTTGAATGTGCTTTGTCCTTGAATGAAAAGCAGAGTTCTTCGCAAGATGAATGGCACTCTGGCTATCAGTATACAATGGGCGATCCTCCTGTGTCTGACCCAATTCCTCCAAAAAACATTGCAACCAAATCATCTCCTTGCTGGCTTCTGTAGCAACAACATACTTAGCTTCAGTGGTTGAAAGTGCAACAACCTTTTGTAGCCTAGAAATCCAACTGACTGTAGTTCCCCCTATAGTAAAAACATACCCTGTAGTACTCCTTCACGAATCAATATCACCCATTAGATTAGAATCAACAAATCCACTTAGAGCAGCATTAGATCCTTTGAAACATAATGCCTTCGTAGTGGTTCCTTTCAAATACCGAAGGATCCATTTCATAGCATTCCAATGTTCCATACCCGGATTACTCATAAACCTGCTCACAACTCCCACTGCATGTGCAATATCTGGCCTTGTGCATACCATTGCATGCATCAGACTGCCAACAGCTGATGAATATTGGATGTTAGACATTTTATTAACCGCTTCCTGTGCCTTTGGGCACATCTCCTTAGTCAATTTGAAATGACTAGCCAAAGGTGTACTAACTGCTTTTGCATCTTGCATGTTAAATCTTTTCAACACCTTCTTTATATACTCACTTTGGGACAAATTCAAGGTTCTATTTTTTCTATCTCGTGTAATCCTCATACCAAGAATTTGCTTAGCTGCACCCAAATCCTTCATAGTAAATGACCTAGCTAATTTCTATTTAAGATCATATATGTGTTCCATGTTAGAACCAGCAACAAGCATGTCATCAACATAAAGCAACAGGATAATATAACTGCCATTATCCAATCTCTTAAAATATACACAATGATCAGAATGACATCTATGATAACCGTGTTCAGTCATGAAACTATCAAATTTTAAATACCATTGTCGGGGTGCTTGCTTTAGGCTATACAGACTTTTCTTCAACCTGCACACCAAGTTCTCCTTACCTTTGACCTCATATCCCTGTGGTTGCAACATGTAAATTTTCTCCTCCAAATCTCCATGGAGAAAAGTTGTTTTCACATCTAATTGTTCAAGATGTAAATCATCTACAGCCACAAGACTAAGTACAGTTCTAATTGAAGTCATTTTTACAATTGGAGAAAATATTTCATCATAATCTATACCCTTTTTTTGTGCAAAACCTTTTACCACAAGTCTGGCCTTATATCTTTTCTGACCTCCTTCCTCCTCTTTTAGCTAATAAACCCATTTGTTAGGCAAGGCTCTTTTTTCTGCAAGTAAAGGGACTAAGTCCCAAGTCTTATTTTTCATCAAGGAGTCCATCTTCTCTTTCATGCCTAGCTCCCACTATTGTTTGGCATCCACGTGCATTGCTTCTTCATATTCTTCTGGTTCACCAGAATTAGTTAATAATATAGAATACAAAGAAGGAGAAAATCTTTCAGGGGGTCTACTTGACATCGTAGAATGTCTAACACTTGCAGGAGTTTGTGGGACATTCTGTTGTTGCTCAGCATCAGGTACCTCTGGCATTTCATTTTCAGGAATCTCATCCAACACCACATATTCTTGCTTGTCCTATTCATGCTTCATTTCCTGCATCTATTATTTATACATAACCTTCTCATTGAATATAACATCTCTACTTCTAGTTATTTTCTTATTTTCAAAATCCCATACCGATAGCCATATTCATCTATCCCATATCCAATGAAGGTACATTTTTGAGATTTAGCATCAAGCTTGGTTCTGTTTTCTTTATCAACATGGATAAAAGCTTCACAACCAAAGGTTTTCAGAAAAGAATAATTTACCTTTTTACCAGTCCATGCCTCCTCTGGAATACCACCATCCAAAGGGGTTGAAGGTCCTCTATTTATCAAATAGACAATAGTATGTACAACATCTGCCCAAAAATGTAAGGGCAATCTAGCATGCAATCTCATGCTCCTCGCGCGTTCCATGATAGTCCTATTCATTCTCTCTGACACACCATTTTCCTGTGGATTTCCTAGAACTGTCTTCTACTTTCTAATCCCATTTAAGGAGCAGCAATCTTTGAATGCCTTACTTCAATACTCACCTCCATTATCTGATCTGAGACACTTCAACCTTTTTCCTATCTCATTCTCAACCAAAACTTTCCATTTCTTAAAAGTTTCAAAAAGATCTAATTTTTGCTTTAGGAAATATACCCATGTTTTTCTGGTTGAGTCATCAATAAAAATAACATAATAACAAGAGCAATGAAGAGATGATACCTGAGTCGGTCCCCATACATCTGAATGCACAAGCTCTAACTTCTCACTCTTCTTCTCTTTCCCAACCTTAAGAAATCTGACTCTTTGTTTGCCATAAACACAATTTTCACAGAACTCTAAATCAATCTTCTTTAGTCCTAGAAATAGATTTTTGGAGTGAAGGATTTTCATCCCTTTCTCACTCATGTGCCCAAGCCTATGGTGCCACATTATCGAATCTATTCTTACAACATCTATTGTTGTTGTCCCTACAGTAACTTTATCTGTAGCAGCTAAGGTAAAGTAAGTGTTACCAGTACATAGATATAATGTGCCTACCTTCACACCTTTAGCTACTACTAATGATCCTTTATTGACCTTCCAGATACTGTCTGAGAAGGTAACTATGCAACCTTCACTACCTAGTTGCCCTGTAGAAATTAAATTTCTTCTTAAGTTAGGAACATGTCTTACCTTCGGTAGAAACCAGTCATTTCCATTCTGCAACTTGATCTTTATCTTTTCTTTTCCAACAATTTGACAGGGCTCATCATCACCCAAATATATCTATCCAAAATCACCTTGAACATAATCTAGAAAATATTTTCTATGGGGTGTAGCATGAAATGAAGCCCCAGAATCTATTACCCAGGAATCATTAACATTATCCAAACATAAGATTAAAGCATCTTGTAAAGTATTACTTGCAATATTAGTTTCCTTACTGTCGTTTTCATTTTTGTCTCCTCCTTTGTTTTTTCAAGACCAACAGTCTTTATTTAGATGACTAGGTTTTCCACAGTACCAGCAATCTTTCTTTCCTCTAGATTGAGAGCATCCTTTCTTTGACTTCCCTCATGACTTCTCATTCCAAGGGCCTTTTCTTCTTTCCTTTGATCTTCCTTTGTTCTCCACATTCAAAACACTACCCGATGATGTTGGAGTCTCACCTGTGCTTTTCCTTCGCATTTCCTAGCTTAGGATAATACCAACAATATCATCAAATACCAAAGTATTTTTACCAGAGACAGAGTTACTTACAGCCATAACCAAGCTATTCCAGCTTTCTGGGAAAGAACATAAAATCAAGAGACCCTAACCTCTTCTGCAAAGGTAATTTTACTGAGGACAATTGACTGGTAATTGTATTAAATTTATGTAAGAGCTCCGCTACAGATCCTCCCTCACTCATTTTCAAATTAAACAAACGCTTCATAAGAAATACCTTATTCGAAGCCAAGGGTTTCTCATACAACTTAGCCAATGCTGCCATCAAATCTACAACTGTTTTTGCTTCCGTTATATTGAAAGCTATAGACGGTGCAAGGCACAATCGAATGGATCCGAGTTCCTTTCTATCTAAAATGTCTCATTCTTCATCTAACATTGTGGTCACTTTCTTTGCCTTTCCTTCTAATGGCCGCCACAAATCCTTTTGATAAAGGTAATCCTCCATCTGCATTTTCCATAACTGATAATTCTAGCCGTTAAACTTTTCGACCTTGAATTTGGAATCCTCCATTGCTTCCACTCAAATCTGAAAGTCTTGCCAATTTACAAAAAACCTCACTCTGATACCAATTGTTATTGTTTCAAGTAGATCTGAAGCAAATATGAACTAACAATTATATGCAGATTTAAATACAAAAGATAAAGGAATAAAATAGGACACAGATAACACAAAGATTTAACGTGGTTCACCCAGAATGGGTTACGTCCACCATACATAGCCGTCCAATCTTTCTTATTATCCTACAAAAATAGTACATCAACATTCCAATGCCTTAAGCATCCCAGCCGCTTATAACATGTGTTTTTAGGGCAACAAACAAAGTCAGCCTTTTTAGGGCAACGTGCTGAGTGTACAGTACTTTGTTGATCAGTCACCACATTTCAACAAAAATACCTAGAACAATCATTGCCAACATTATGTGCTCCTTTTTTATTGGCATCCATGGAGGAATGTTATTGTTGATAACAAAAACAGGCCACACCGAGTAAACAGATCTCATCTCTCCAAATGGATTGACACCGTCCGCTGCCAATGAAAGCTTGAGATTATGAGGTTCTTCTTTAAAGTGTGGCCACTTTTCCTCTATGTCCATAAATTCTAAACCATCCATAGGCATTTGAATAATGTCATCTTGACTTCTATTATGTGCATGGTAATCCATAAATTGTGCCAAGCTAGTGCACTTGAATAATCGTTGCATACGTGGAATAATGGGAATATAGCGAAGAACCTTGCGTGGAACCCATTTTGTTATTTGATATGTTCGATATCTACTGATATGACATTCAGGGCATTCAGTTCAAAATTCATGTTGTTTGTGATATATTATATGATCATTGTGACAAACATCTATTGCTTGATACTCCATTCCAATATCTTTCATAACGACAGATAATTCCCAGTATGACCGAGGTAGAATATTTGATGGTGGTAACAAAAACTCACCTATCAATCTACAACAAAAAAATATAATTTGTCAATATAAAGAATATTAATGGTACAACATGATTCATAGTTTATTATGACATATATGACATACCTTAACATACATGACATTGTTATGTTGGATAAACCATTCATAACCTTCAAGTTCATCAACAACAATACAACAGAGAGAAGAGTTGCCTACGATCCTTCGTAAAGGACCTCGGAAGCCTTCTCAAGTAGAGGGACATCATGAAAAACATCAAGGTCATCTTCATCATCATGATCACTTGCGTGAGTACTAAATGAGTCATGGATCAATGTATTTGTATCATCATCTTCAATTGTGTTTTTTGGCTCATGATCGTCATCTTCCATGGGATCATTATCTTCAACTTCGATATTCACACCTCCATGTTTGTCCACTTAGAAAACCATATTCTCAGGGTTGTGTTGATCCATACCATGTGATTCAGGGTGCTCAACCATAAACATAAATAAATCATGATCATGATCTCATCATCACGTGATTTATTATGTATATAAATTGTTAAAATGATATAATGAAAAACTTACCAATGGATTATAATCATGTCCATAGTCAATGTGACCATGCAACCTACAATTTTTCTTTATTGTTTTGATTAGAATTCTTCTAGTCTTTAACCCCTTACAAATTTTGCATGGACAATAACATTTTCCATCACCTTTTCTTTTCAAGTTAGACCACAATCTAGCAATTGTCTCCTTATTTTGTTGTTCATTGATATTTCTGACATGGTCTTTCTTCACAGGAAAGAAAATCGGGCTATAGAACTAGTTATATAGAAGTCGAAATGTTATTTATGAAATCACATTTCAGTATAATATACCGAATCAAATTACTTGAAAATAGAAATTATCATCATTGAACCAAAACCATCTAACTCTTAGTTTTCATCTCAAAACATATCTAATGGCTTTGTGGTATGCAATCCATGTCTAAGATATTAAGTTGACTGATGTCTAATTGGGGTAATCCATGAGTGTGTAATGTGAATTCAGTATCCTAAACATTGGAGAGACCTTATCTGACTTTCCCAATCAATGTGGTTGTTGTCCTTATATGAAATACTGAGTTCTACCCTTGCCTCTGCATCAAACTTCTCACATCATGTTTCTTCAACAAAACACACTAATATGAATTCAGCCAACACCATGAGGATAGGGTCAAGTATCAATATAGCAACTAATCATAATATGTGAAGATGGGGTTCACAAATAAGTGTTGGCTCTCAACAATGCCACACTTCCAAAATTGTCATTCTCAAGACTTGTCCTATTGGGTGAGCACTCATTGATGGCCACAAGGCCAAATCAATGTATGTAGGCTTCGAACTCCTAACTCTAGGCTAGAAGGACCCTACAGAAGGTCTATGAACACTCACTTGGTATTACAATAGAAAGAGCCTTCCTCTAGAACTTTTTTACAATGCACACATCAATATTGGTAATAATTGTTATGATGGATGGTCTATTAGGATGGTAAATAAAATGCTTATTTTTTTTCCACCCTTTGAAACTACAACAAGCTATTTGTGGTGCACGTGCACCAAGTCAAACAAATTCAAATTTGAAGACCTTTGAGAACAAGGAGGAGTGTCCAACATCAAACAAATTCAATAAAATCAATCATGAGATCCTAAAGCCAATAATGGCTTTTGAAACCAAAAAAATGCAAAAGTTGTCAAATTGTCCTGAAAGTTGTAAATTGGACGTGGGAGATTGGAGAAACCCTAGATTTTAGGGCTTTTTGATGAAAATTTGGGGCTTTTTGGGTTAGAGGCCTCACAAACTAAAATTGATTGTGGATTCCTTCATCATTTGATATTTAGAAAGACTTTTTTAAGGTTAGAAGTACCCAGAAGTAATATTTCTTATAGTTTCTTTGTTAATGCACCATTCTACATAGGTCGGCCTCAAATGCATTCATCAATAAAATGAGGCATACTTCAATCACATGAGGCATCCTGAATTATTTTATTTATAGTGATGAATGCATTTGAGGCCAACCTAGATAGAGTTTTTGGTCAATCAAGATAAGCAATCTAGATTGTAGCAGTTGACAGGGGTCTTCAACATTATCAATGTCAAGATACTAGGGCTGTATGGAATAGGTAGTTCTCATCATGATAAGGAAATCAATAGATTTATTGGCCCTCTTTTCATGGGATTATGTAAATTTAAGGATGACAAGAGCTATTCATTCAGGCTTTAATCCCAATTAAAGAGACAATCTAACGATGTTGATAACTCATTCAAAGATTTATCTATTTTATCAAATGTACTAATGACAAAGGTATGTTGTATTTTAGATGGCTAGACATAGTTGGGTATGGTTTGAATATCATCTCCTGGTTTTTTTATATTATTTAATATTTGTTCAAAGTAGGTTTTGAGTTGTCCTAAAGGCAACTTGGTGTACTTCAAACTATTATGTTTAGCTACAACAATATTACCAATCTTCTATACATTGTTATGGATAACAACAACTGAATCTTTCAAAGATAATTTTTTTGTACAAAAATCATCTATATCATGTTGTAGATGCTCACAAAACCTTGAAATACAATTTCTTTGTTTGAATTCATTAGATGTCTCTTTCTCTCCAGCTATGTTGGGTTGGAAAGTGTATTGGAATAGGGAAACTATCTCATGTTTTAACTTAAAACTTCCTCTTATAGGAGGCCATCTTCCATTATTGAAATAGGATTCTTTTTGTTCCTTATACCATTCAAGAGCTTCTACTCTTGGTAAAGTATAAACCATGATACAAAATACATGATATTTAACAATCTTCTTTCCCTTATCTTTTTCATGGGGGCTTCAAGTTAACCAGGCAATTTATTATATCACGTGTATTCATATTGGGGGGGTTTAATTTGAGCTATGAAAAAATACAATATTTGGTGAAAATAGGGGCTTTTAATTCAGGCTATGTATTGGGAGGGGGTGACAAATAAAGAGTCAAGCGCAATATTTTTTGAAAATAGGGGGATTCTATAGTATGTTATGAAGCACGTGATATAACCTAGGTTCACTAAGTGAAACCCCCATTATCTTTTGTTGGAGTAGAATTTGTTATAATCTAAAAAAGGGTCTTGTCCTTTTTTGATGGGATATCCATCTGCCTCAAGAAATAATTGTTCTTTTCTCCAACAAGAAGTGGAATTAAATGAAGATCTCGCACCATGAAATGAATCCTCAACAGGATTACTATAGTTAGTTTTGGTAGATAATAATCTGGGTAAAATACTAATGTGGCTTTAGGAAACAATATGTACTAGCTTAGCATACTCTACCAGCTTTGGTGCGACATGCTACATCCAATTAATTCTCCATCGGTATCTCTATTGTGTTTATGTAACCTTTTTGGAGTTAAACTTCTTCGTTAAGAGTTATAACATAAGGCCAATTATCTAGGAATGTAAGGATTATTGGTATTCATCATGGAATATAGGATTTGTATTTTGACTATGACATATTTGAATTTTCTAAACATATTCAACCCATAAAGAGAACTAACCCTCCCCCCCCCCCAAAAGAAAATTTTTAAAGAACCATACTTAACTTTTGTGGTGCAGGAGCACCCAGGAAGACAAGGTGGAGCAGGGTCACTGATAGGCCCTATGGAGAATTTGATGAAAAATGAAGACAAACAAGACCTATAAGGTCTTTAAATGATGTAACATGGCCATGTGAGCCATAAAATGTAGTGAAATGCAATGTAATGGTCAAAAAGTGTAAAATTGCGATTTTGAGCAATTAGGCCTAGAAAAGGCTAATTTTGGGTTTTAAGGGTAGGTTTGAGTTTTTAGTCAATAAAACATGTTATAAATGTTTATAAATTCATTTGAAGACCATTTTTATAGGTTAGGAGGGTTGGAGTTCAAGTTTGATCATATTGACAACTTCATGTGTCAACATGACAACTTTTTGTGCAACTTTTATTGTCAAAATTACAAAAAATGTCAAAAAGGGTAGTTATAGGTGGTTATTGGTTACATTTCAGCCTTAGAAGGCTTGGAGAACCATACAATGATGAAATTAATCCATTTTGATAGAGAGATTAGATGTGGAGGTCAAGATTTGAGAAGCGGAGCAATAAAATTGTATTTTTCCTTGTATTTTCTGAGTCTTCAACGTATGACAGACTGAAATTTGTTCATTTGCAAATTGATATGCATTTGTTTGATTAATTATCTTACTGGGATGAATGTGAAATGAACTAAGAGTAATTTGGTTTTTATTTGGTAAAATTTCATTATCATTTGTGGAAGATATTGACATTTGTTTCAGAACTATCAAAACCCTTACTAGGGCATCCATTGGTCTCATAAATGGTTTGATGATGGATTTGGCACGTGCTCCATGAAGGTTCCAGACTGAAAAACAGTCAGATTTGGGGTGTGACTGCAACAATCCTGATGCGAGGGTAATATCTCATCACTAAACTGTTGGATCTTCTTTAATTTGGGATATGTTGTGTAGGATCAAGTTCTTAAGAATCTCACTAGAGGGATTGAGGATATAATACTTGGTTCAAAAGTTATACATCTCTATGTGCAGCCCTATCCAAAAGAGTAACAAACTATCATTATGGACAGATTTTGGGTAAGATGTTTTGGTTTTGTGTTTTGAATCTTATTTGTGGAACTTGGTGATTGAGATGATGTGGAAAGGGCCTATGGGATATTTCAATGATACATTATTGCTTGGAGGGTGTTTGAAACCAGAGAAATGAGAGTTAAGGGTTGAGTTCAACTAATATTGTCTTTTATGCTTTGACTATCTTAGAACAATAAGACAATGTGTTAGGGGTTTGTAGCAGACCCAAAGGAGTTGAGTATATGTTTTTAAACCATTAATGATATGTTGGTAAGGGTGTTGCCTTGTTGATAAGGTATTGTGAAGCCAAGTTTTGGGTTAGGTGTTGAACCTAGTGAGATCTATTTGTGTAGGTTGATGGTGAAACTTTGTTATTGCAGTCAAGTACCAAGAGAATACAATGATCAAGAATGATCAGTGACTATGTGTTGGGGGTGTTATTCTAGTATGTGGAGAGTAGGGGATCAGAGGTGATGTGCTTGACCATTGAGAGGTCTTGAGGAGTGAGTTGTGTGGGTCTGGGTAAGAGTCCTTAGGTGTTTGAGTAATATCCTCCTACCCTCTGCATCATTTTGCATGAGCTTTGTCTCTTGCATGAGTGGTAAGAATTTGGGAAAAGGTAAAACACATAGAGTTTTTGGTCAATCTAGATAGACTAGAAAATTGACAAGCATTATTATAGTCAACTTGATGATAGTCATAGAGTGCAAGATATGATACAAGTCTAAATTTTCAGGAATACATGACCCTTTTGTGACTTGAATAGCACCAAAATGCACAAAATTAACATCATTGTGTCTCTTAATATATTCAATCTCTTCAAGAGGGAATGTAGATAACATTTTGGTCTAGAAAATTTGTTGGGGGTCATATTCTAAAGTTAACTCAATTGCTTTCATTCTAGGAACAACAATGTGCTTAATGTAGACCTGGTAATAAAATTCTTTGATGGATTGGGATTCAATGTACTCTTTTTATACACAAATTTTACTTTCAACTGAGGAGGTTTGTATGTACTTACTTGTCTTTCGATTGTATCCCTATTTCAAGAATTTCTTCTATCAAAAAATCATTTGTTGTAAGTTGTACAAGTGGAAGCTTGAACATGCCTTCCATGCTAACCTTGTTGATACATTCAACACCATCTTGTACAACAAATCTTTAAAACTCCACTATTTCATTGAAGAGTGAGTAGTAGGGACAATCTAGGACACTTACAGGGGTTTTGCAAGAGAGATAAATAGACCTAAATATTATGGCTTAATAATGATCAATAGGTAAATAGATAAGAAACTCTCAATATCAAAATGACTTTCTCAATTCTCTTTACTAGAAATGGATAGATTTGCTAACAATGGCTTTATGATTGTATGTCAACTTTGATACCATATCCAAGAAGAGATAGAACTAATATGCGATATCTATATTTATGATCTCTATAATATAACAATCCCATAATTATGTTTCCACGCATCTATACCACAACATAAACATCATGCTAGTGTTCAGCCATAGCAATTGATATCCTAATTATAGAATGTGAAATATGCACATAACTATGAATAAAGATGAAGAAAAACAAAGAAAGATGCTTATTGCAAACATAAATGACTAATGGACAAGAATTGAATTCATTGTAGATAGTTTTGAATATCAAATTCACTTATTTGTGTGCATTTAGTAACTCATGTACTTGTGGCCAACCATTTATCTCTTTCATAAATTAAACATTTATTAATAACATTAAATGGCTGAGTAATTATGTTTTAGTTGAAATTGAGAATAAAATATTTTATTTCAGGACAGCTCACACTATTCCCTATCATATTTTAGACCCTCGGTTTTGTTAGTAGTGGTTTGATTTCTTTGGAGCTGATCATTGCATTTATTTAGTTCCTTTTTCTTCATAGAATTTTTGAACTGCTATTATTTTTCTTCATTTGTAATTCAGCTTCATTCTATGAAAGAAGATATAGCACAAAATTGTGTATGAACATCTTCAAAAATAAAATGAAGTTGAAAAGTTTGATTGTCTGCTATCATATCTACATCAAGGGATGCTCCAGGCTTACCACTGGCAGTGTCATTATGGTAGGCGTAGACTGAAAAACCCTACACCACTTATAGTCATAAAATGTCGTTGTCATTCACTACCCATCTAAATCTTACAACATTATGTTGAGGGAGGTGCTGCAAATTCTGCCGACTACACACAAACCACCTGTAGGCAATTCTACATTTTTGCAGACCTCTATTGTCAAGAACGCGCTTTCACAAGGGTAAAATGTCCACTCTTTCATCGCTCATAGGCGATTTGCCTTCACTACATGCTTAACTTTTTGTAATAAGCTTATTTACATGTATGGCAAGTGTGGAAGTTTGGTGGATGCTAGAAAAATCTTTGACCGCATGAGAGAATGAGATAGTGTCTCATGGAATATGATTATTGCAGCATACAAAAGACATCGATGTCCTCAAGAGGCAATTACACTGTTTCACCATATGCAACAATTCGGTTTCCAACCTGATCAGGTTACGTTTGCCAGCATACTCCCAGCCTGTGCCAAAATGGGAGCTTTGGAACAGGTTATGGACATCCATCAAAGCATAAAAGATAGAAGAATTTTGTGAGATGGGAGCTTTGGAACAAGGTATGGACATCCATCAAAGCATTAAAAACTAGGGCAATTCTAGCCTGAGATTGGATAATCAATATGAATACGAGATTGACCAATTTGCATGAAAAACAAGGGCAATTAACTACCACATGTCTCATTTCCTAACATATTTTGCATAAAAAGGAATCTCTCATACTCCAATAGTTGCTTCCACAATAGGTCAATATCCCACAAGAATACAGGCATAGCTAGCATGTATAAAAGCAAGCAAAAGTTGTAGAATCTCTTGAATGGTATATTTTTTGCAACATGAAATTAAGGTGATGAATCTACCTCCTGTACGGGATTGCAAGCAATGCCACAAATTCCTTCGATGTGGGTTGATGTTGTTGGGGGTTGAAGTCACCATGGACGCCTACGTGGGATTGTAATGCACAAATGAATTGCCCTCTTCTTTTTTTTAAGTAATGGCCGTTGTCATCAGAATTACGATGAACTCGAGCACTTTTTTGAAAAAAAGAAAATTTTCATTGCTAATGCCTTCTTTGTCGAAACCAAATGGTAAATTGCCATTGGAATTATGATGAATTCGAGCATTTTTCAAAAAAAATTCAAATTTGGCCACAATATACCTTCTCTGTTGGAAACCTCAATCAGAAATCTAGTCCAAATGTATTAGTGGCTATAAGCCTTCCTGCAAGTGCAATCCCATCATATACTGTAATATCTCTTCATATGGCCAGTGGATTGATATTGTGGGTCACAAATTGCATCGTGGTTTTTCCTTATTGAGGTTTTCCATGTATAAAAATATGTGTTATCATTCTCATTTATGTGTTTGGCTTATTGGTTTATTTACTTCTTTTATTTTTTTTTATACTGGTGTACCGATTGGTGCATGAATGTTTTGTTAAGGCTAAAATCTACTATAACACTAATTCACCCCCCTAGTGCAGGGCACCTAACACTTTAAGTATGAAATTTTTGTTTCCTTTCAATTTTGTGAGTTATCTTGATGATGTAATAATGGACAAACCATTTAGGACCTAGTAGAGCTATGGTTGAGTTGTCCAAGCTCTGGTTTTAGTCAATTGTGTTCAAGATACTGACAACCTGAGAAGTGAGATGCTTAGGTAGTTCACAGGTGAAGTACTCCAGATGAATTTATTCATGTATTAGGGATCAATTGTGTTGTGTTTAGGTCTTATAGGGTTTTTTATGACCTCCAAGAGTCTTAAAAAGGTATTAAAATGAAAATTTGCATCCCAGAGTCAAAATATGTAAAAAGTTGCTAAGCAATATTTTGCAATTTCCTGCAAAAGTTGCATTTTTAGTTGAAGGCATTAAAATTTGGTTGAACCAACTGAAAAAAGAGAATAAGAGATAAAATTCACTTCATTGTATGGGTTGGAGGATTGGAAATGCAAGAGAAAGTTTTTGGATTGTGAAGCAAACTTGTTTTCGTCGGTTTTTGATAGTTTTTTACTTGTTTTCATTGCTTGTACGGTCCAGTATAGACTAGATAGTGTAGAATCATTGAAGTTCTTGAGTTTTCATTGTATTTTTCTTCATTAAGTTTTATTTCCAGGTTTGATTGTCCTAGGTTGCAGAGATTTCTTCCATTCTTTGTAACTAGGTGCAAAACCCTTGCAAGTAGGGTTTAAGAGCAAGAAAATGGCTCTAACCTAGGCATTCTTTGATGGAACTTGTTTAAATAATTAATAATACTAGGTTATGGTCTTTACATAGCTTTAGGATAGGATTTGTGGTTTTGCAGGTCCTTGAGGAGGAGAAACAATGAAGCCCTAGGCTCACCACTGGGAGTAGGTGAGTTAGGATAGCAAGAAAAGTGTGATTTATGAGCACATGGGGATTGATACAAGACCAAGTGACACATGAATGGAAATACATTTGAGTTCCCTTGAATATTATTATATTTTTTGGAGCAGGATTTTTGACTGGTGAAGAGTTTTAGACCCATCTTGCCAAGTCACCCTGTGAGGCCTAAACCCTCCAAAATAGTGCAGCATTGGAAAACCCACTTGTATGGATAACCCAGATGCACCTTTCAAGTATTGTCTATAACTACCAAAAGGGTACTTGAATCCATGATTTATTTCTAGCCTTGTTTGGTAATTTTACAAACTAAGACCTTAAAACTGCCAAGGGAGGGTTAATGCAATTAGGCCTATATTGAGCCCGGTAGAGACCTAGAAAGGTTAGGAAGTGAAAGAGATGGATTTGGTGATCATGATCCTAAAGCATCAAAATAATTCAAAGATACATGGTAGATTCATTGGGATCCCATTAGAAGTGGTTGTGTGTTGACATCCTTGGTGGAGTGTGTGTGATTGAGATAGCAATCACAAGAAGTGGAGTTGATTGTTCAAAAACCATTGGCTATGCCTAGGAGGTATCATTATCATAACCCTTACTAAGTGACATTGGATGGAGTTGATTAGTTGAAGGGTTGAGTAGGAAAAGTCACTCAAGAAGGTGTATTGAACCAAGCTCCAAGAGTCTCTGGATCAGAGTGGTATCAAAGCCATTGTTTGAAAGATTTGGTGTACATTAGATTGTGAAGAATAAAAAGCAAGTTCAATGATTCCAAAGGCTATGACTCCATAATCCATAAGATAGTTGGTGGTAGAGATGATAGAAGGATTGAAGGATGCAAAAG
Source organism: Cryptomeria japonica (assembly GCF_030272615.1). Taxonomy (NCBI): domain Eukaryota; kingdom Viridiplantae; phylum Streptophyta; class Pinopsida; order Cupressales; family Cupressaceae; genus Cryptomeria; species Cryptomeria japonica. The sequence continues at coordinate 556,050,789 of NC_081405.1, forward strand.
GAAGTAGAGGAACTAGAGAGGCTAAGAAGGAGAAGGGGAAGGTTAAGATAGATTGGAGTGATGAGATTGATAAAGAAGTGGAAGATGGAGAGAAACCAGCAGTAGTATCCATGCCTCAAGACCAAAAGCTATTCCTTGATGCAGTAAAATCCATTTCCAAAGATAGCTTGGATGGATTACCTACTAATGGAGGAAACCTCAATGGAGAAGAGTTGCTAGATTGGATAGAGGCTCTCAATAATCACTATGATTACAAAGAGGTAGTAGAAGAGAAAAGAGTAAATGTGGCCAAATCAAGATTGAGAGGATCAACATTAGTTTGGTGGAATATGATGCAAGAAGAAAGGATATAAGAAGGCAAGAAGAAGATAACTTCATGGGAGCGTATGAAGATCACACTTAAGGCACAATTCCTTCCAAGGGATTATGAAGTTGAAATCCATAAGAGACTGCAAAATCTGAAACAAAGGGAGTTAGATGTCAATGCATACACAGAGGAATTCCACAAACTCAGTTTAAGGGCTAAGAAGCATGAGAATGAAGTGGAGAAGTTGGCTAGGTACATGAATGGCCTTAGACAGAATATACAAGATGAGATAAGTATCCTCACACTAGACACTGTCCATAAGTGTTTTTAGTTGGCCCTAAGGGCAGAAGAGAAGATCGAAAGGAGGAGTGAACAAAATCAGAAACATAGGGGAATTTCAAAGGTAGAGGAAGCTTTGGTAGAGGGAATCAATCACCAAGAAATGAAGAGAAGCAAGGCCAAGACGGTAGTGGGGACTCTCGGAGAGGAGCATTTAGAGGATCCCATAGAGGAAGGAGCGATTTTAGGGGTAGGTTTGAAAACTCAGGAAGAGGAAACACAATCTTCACCGGTAGGTTTTATCATTGCAATCAAGTTGGGCATAACATGAGTAAGTGCCTGGGAAAATCCTCAAGCTCAGCAAGCTCATACATGGGGGAAAGAAGAAATCGATTGTTGCAAGAGGAGGACACTCAGAGTGTGACTTCTTCAATCAATAAGGTAGGGCCAATGATAGATGGAGAAAATTTGATGATGAGGAGAACAATGCTCAAGATACCTCAAGCTCAAGAGCCACCATAGAGGAAAAGTTTGTTTAGGACCACTTGTAGGCCACATGGGAAGATTTGTAAGGTGATTGTAGATTCAGGTTCTATTGAGAATATTGTCTTAGTTGAAATAATGGATAGACTCAAACTGAGAAGATTACCTCATCTCAGTCCTTACAAGGTATCATGGCTCAGCCCAAGTCAACATGCCTTGGTTGATGAACAAGCGTGGGTGGATGTTGAAATTGGTGAGTATAAGGACATATTATTAGGTGACATATTTCCTATGGATGCTTGTCATTTGTTGTTGGGTCATCCATGGCAATATGATGTGAGAGCTGCTCATGATGGACAAAAGAACAACTATCTTATCACCAAGAATAGGAAGAAGTACCAAATGGATCCACTACTTGATCCAAAGGAAGAAACGAAAATAGGCTCAAGTGTGATGCTAATCAGAGGTAAAGAGTTTCTCAAAGTATTGAAGCAAGAAGGTCATCAAGGCCATGCTATAGTGTTGAAGCCTGGAGATGAAGGTAAGGCATATCCAATGAGTGAAGTTCCTCAAGAGGTGCAAGGTCTACTCAAACAATATGCAGAAGTGATAGGGGATGACATGTCTGATTCTTTTCCTCCAATGAGAGATGTGAATAATCAAATAGAATTAATACCAAGGGCCAATCTGCCAAAGAAAGCTGCCTATAAAATGACACCTAGTCAAAATGAAGAGATTGCCAAACAAGTGCAACAACTCTTAGACAAAGGGTTTATCAGGAAGAGTTTGAGTCCATGTATTTTTCCTACTATGTTAGTTCCTAAAAAGGGAGGCAAATGGAGAATTTTCACAGACTCCAGAGCAATCAATAAGATTACTATAAGGTACCGGTTTCCCATGCCAAGGATTGAGGACCTATTGGACAATCTAGGAGGTGCAAGCTACTTTACAAAGGTGGACTTGAAGTCTGGTTATCATCAGATTAGAATCAGACCTGGAGATGAATGGAAGACAACCTTTAGAACCAATGTAGGCCTATATGAGTGGTTGGTGATGCCATTTGGCCTCACCAATGCACCCAGTACCTTTCAAATGCTCATGAATGAAGTCTTAGTTGAGTTTATTGGTAGATTTTTTATTGTGTATCTTGATGAGATTTTTATCTTTAGCGGGTCCAAGGAGGCTCAACTCAATATTAACCTTGAAAAATGTGAGTTTTTGAAAACAAAGCTTGTATACCTTGGTTTTGTTGTTTCTTATGGATGTTTAAAGATGGATCCAAGTAAGGTAGAATAAATACTTAATTTTCCTATCCCTAGGGGAATAAGTGAAGTTATAAGCTTTCATGGAATGACATCTTTTTATAGGAAGTTTGTGAGTAACTTTAGCCATGTTTGTGCTCCTATTCTCAATACCACTAAAGCATAGATTAAGTGTCACTTTAAGTGGACAGAGGAAGCCAATAAGGGGTTTGAAATGTTGAAAACCAAGATAGAAGAGCTACCAACCCTTAGATTGTCTGATTTCAATCAATTGTTTATAGTAGAATGTGATGCAAGCCAAAGGGCAATAGGGGCAGTTTTAAGCCAAGAGGGACCTCCTATAGCTTTCTTCTAAGAAAAGATAAATGAAGATCGGAAAAGCTACTCCACATATGACTTGGAGTTGTATGCAATGGTTCAAGCATTAAAAAAGTGGAGTCATTACTTTCTGCCCAAATAATTTGTAGTCTTCACTGACAACCATGCCCTTAGTTTCCTCAATGGGCAAGAGAAGTTGAACCAAAGACACCTAAAGTGCCTCCCCCTTTGGCATTGATGGTAATATACAAAGATATCTCTTTGCTTCCCATATTCTCCTCAATATTGTAGATATCTTCTCTGCTTCACATCTTCACCCCCTTTGACAATAATGTGAAAGTGGAGGCACAAACAGCTAATGATGAATAATGATGAACAGTTAGTACCAAACCAGTACTGAGAGGGGGGGTGAATCAGTACAGACAAAAAAAAACTTTCCCCGAACTAGTTTGACCGCAAAGACTGCACTTAACTGGTAAACAATATCTCTAGTCTAAATCAGGGCACTACCAGTAAAACACAGTGAGAATGTGAAAGACATAAACCGATAACGCTTAGATCTCCACACAATCTAATATCTCATTTCCACTTCACCCGTATGCATAAACAAGTAATATATCATCAGAAATATAATGACTATTGGTTCAAGATGTTTTACCACTTGACAGAAAATATTAAAGAATCACACATGTCAAACTGATTTTTCACATGGAAACCCAACTAAGAAAAACCATGGTGGGGATGAATACCCACAAGTTGTTCTTTGAACTCTTCTGAAGTCCTCTCTGTTAGGAGCCTAGTATGGTTAAAAATTTTTATATTAGGTTATTCTAGGAACCAATCGTGCTAGGGATCACCCGGTTAAGGGATGGCTAAATACTTAGTTAAAGGTTAGAACCTTGTTAAATGTTACCTCGCAAGAGGATTCGAAGAACACATTGAATTGAGTCACCCTGTTAAAGGATTTACACAAAAGCCTATTAAAGCTACCAGGTTAAGGGATTTTCCAACTACTGAAATGGTTAGAAGTCAATAGGTAATACACTGATCTGATAACAGCACACAATGCCAAGGCAAATCCTCTTTAGCTCCTTTGCTTCTGCAATCACACTCTGCAGGTATCCACGCACTTCTCTAGTTTGGCAAGTGTATATGGTGAAAATGGATAGCAATAAACAACAATATTGAAAGACTAAAATGGATTCAACCACCAAACCCTAGCCTAACAATGAACAAAGATCCACCATAACATATGAAGATAACCTAAGACAATGCAAAATAACTCAAAATCACAAAGATTATACCATCACATGTCCACTAGGGTTTTGATCTCCATTCTTCCTATCTCCATTGATCTTGTTTGATATGCTTGCTCTCAGATTTTTGTATGCACAAGAGCTCAACAAAGAACGGAATGTGGTTGCAAGTAGAATTGTAGTGTAGCTAAGTCCTCCAAAATTAGTCATTAGGGTTTGTCAATGAAGAAAGCATCTCCTTAAATAGAAGACACAATAAGAAATGGAGGGTTAAGATTGAGAGGTGTAAAAAGAGAGGTCGGCTAGGATTAGAGGGTAGGTATAAGAAATACCAAAATAATGAAAGAGGTAGGTAGTGTAGGAAATAAGAGATGAATGACATGTGCCATGTGTGGAAAAGGTTAATGAATTAATTAAATAAATAAAGATTTATTTAATTAATAGAAGAAGTAGGGCAATTAAATAAATAAAATATTTATTTAATTTAGGAAAGGGATAATTTAAATAAATAAATGTATTTATTTAAATGTGAAATAAGGCTAGAAGAGGATAAATGAATTGATTAAATAAATAAAGATTTATTTAATTAATAGAAGAATTAGGCTTAGATAATTAAATAAATAAAATATTTATTTAATTAGACATGACAATTTTGGGTGTCTACATTTTGCCCCTCTTTGAGACAATGCGGCTTGTCGCGTTGTTTCAAAGAAAATAAGATGAACTGATACAGAGTTGCCCCAGGATGGGAATGATATGCCCCCTTGAGAGATTGGATGAAAAAGTCTGAAAAGATTGCAGACAATCTCTCGATAAGAAAGATGGGATAGAATGGGTTGAGTGAATAGAGTGACAAAGTCACGGGATGAGGAAGACTGACTCGGGAAATGAGGGCGAGGGCTAGGGTAGGCTATAAGATAGACCACGGGCAAAAGACATCCTCATTGTCATCCACACCCTTACGAGATCACAGTGCAGAGCGAGAAAAGAGCAGCAGCAGTCAGCAGCGATGGCATTCGTTCATAGATTCGACCGTGTCCACCGATTCCAGCGACCAGCCGATGCAGGAGAGCCGGTAAGTACCCGAAAACCTCCTCGTACTTTCACGCATTTCGAGTTTTGTCATAAATGCATGTGTAGGAGCAATAAATAGGATAGTTTAAAAGTGCAAAAATGCGCAACCGCGTCTGTGTCAGTGCCAGGCGCGTCTGTGTCCAACAGGCGCGTCTGTGTCGGGTCCAGGCGCGTCTGTGCCTGGAACCACGTTTGTGTTGATTGCGGACGCGTTTGTGAAATTCAGCAGCGTCTGTGATTTTTAGTAGCGTTTATGTCATGCAGGGACGTCTGTGTTCCCTGGTCGCGTTTGTGTCTGGCATAGGCACGTTTGTGTTCAGAAAGCGCGGCTATGTTGCAGAGGCGCGTTTATGCAGTCTATAAGCGCGTTTATGAGTTAAAAGCGCGTGTGTGTTGAAACAGTGCGTTTGTGTGTTTAAATGCATGGTTTTAGTCCTTTAGGTCAAATCAGCAGTTCTGTGATGAACATACGCTGTCGATTGGATAAGCTGCTGAGAGGATACACTCAAGCAGGTCCTCTAGGAAGATTAGGATAGATCAAGGCACTTTGTGATGAACAGGGAGCACCAGGATATGCAGCACTTTGTGATGAACAGGGAGTGCGAATGTGAGTGACACTTTGTGATGAACAGGGAATGTCACACACGTAGTACTTTGTGATGAACAGTGAGCACTACTAGGATAAATAGCAACACTTTGTGATGAACAGTGAGTGTCACTAGGATAAATAGCAACACTTTGTGATGAACAGTGAGTGTCACTAGGGTAGATAGCCATATGCATTTAGGTAGCAAGTAGCATTTTGTGATAAACAGTGAATGCCACGATAACTGACAAGATTGATTTGCTTGACTGCAGGAGTATTTGCCGATGTTGGAGTCACGGGAGAGATTCCCATCGACTCAGAGGTTGCGACCAGAGTTGTCTATCCAGGACATGATTTCCGTTGAGGAGATGGGCCTCACACATATGCTCTATGTGCCCGAGTTTCGGGCAAACATGGGGTTGCTGACTGCGTTGGCCGAGAGATGGCACTCAGAGACATGCACGTTTCACCTGCCGATGGGTGAGATGACAGTGACACTGGAGGATGTATACAGGATATTACATGTTCCCATTGATGGAGAGTTGATCCCCTACGACCGTGACGGTGACAGGGAGGCCTTGAGATGGGTCTTTCAGGATCCTGAGTTGGAGATGCGAGCAGGCCATGTAGCCTGGGACACCATGACTACCACAGGATTAGCATTGCCGGCAGTTGTTGGGGGAGTTATCAGTGGATACTTGTGTCCAGAAAGGGCCACACGAGGATTGGCAGTGGGTTAGGGAGGGGCCTTGGAGACGCTGATGGCAGAGCACACCAGGTATGCATGGGGGCCATGTGTCCTAGCACATTTGTATTATGAGCTGCATCAGTTTGTATACCATGGATCAGTGGGTTTGCGCTGCGGTGTGACTCTCTTGCAGGTGTGGGCCTATGAGCACCTTCCCATCACACGACCTATTCATTTCAGAGGCAGAGGACAGGGACAGAGTTTTGTGCACCTATATGCGATGATTACATCCCAGCCTCGGATTGGGAGATTGGAGCACTGGAGGAGAGTCATAGATGACATTGACATGGTGATCTGGAGGCCGTACCTGGGGTGCGAGGAGTGGGGGGACGATGCACTGGAGCTGCCCTACACCTTCCGGAGCAGGTACTTGATTGGGCGGACGCCCTATATATTAGAGAGACAGCTGGTGGACAGGGTATGCAGGCAGTATGGCAGGATTCAGAGGATGCCGCGAGGCTCGGGCATGTATGCCCGTATGGTGAGAGATCAGGTGCAGTTTGGCCCACTGTTATCCTATGATCAGGCAGTGATGCAGCTAGCGGAGATGATGCCGATGCCATGGGACATGTGGCCAGAGGTAGATGATGCAGGGATGGACGCAGAGTACTCTGCGTACTGGGAAGAGCATCCATTTCCTAGGTTGACAGATCCAGCAGAGCTAGTGGATGGAGAGGGTGGAGGAGAGGATGATGAGGGAGGAGGGGATGGAGGTAGGGGCCGACGGAGGTGGAGGGGAGTGGTGGGAGAGAGACGGGTAGCACCTCGGAGGGAGGGAGGTCAGGAGAGAGCAGCTCCAGTGGTGAGAGGACGGGGTGGACTGCCCCTACAGGTGCCAGCAGCACAGGGTCCCAGAGAGGGACAGAGACAGGTGCAGCCAGAGGGACAGAGACAGGTACAGCCACAGGTACCTATACAGGCATAGGGACAGGTGCAGGCAGAGGCACAGGGACAGGCACCTGTAGAGGAGGAGCCACAGGCAGGGACAGAGAGTGGAGACTCTGAGGAGGATGAGGTGCTTAGGCTACAGGAGATCTGCCAGGGCCAGGCAGATGAGATTGAGGATTTGGTTCGAGAGAGGAACCACCTCAGGATCAGGGTCCGAGATACAGAGCGGGAGAGGGATCAGGCCATCCAGAGATATACCGAGGCCGAGACAGCTCTGAGGGAAGGTAGGCGGGTAGCAGAGGATGCAGGGGCAGGCTACGCATATGTTTTGCGAGCCGGAGAGGAGATCGCCTACTGGAAGGATCTATATTATGCAGCCGTGCCAGCAGAGCAGCGGGCTAGGAGCTTCCAGAGATCGTCGCGCATAGCGACGGCTACGGGAGGGAGCCACAGGAGACAGGCATCCAGCGGTGGGGTTATGGGGCCTCCACCACCACCAGAGGGACAGGGGGATCCTGGGGCGGGTCCATCTATAGCTCAGACTCCGTCGAGGCGAGGCGGCTCCGAGGGAGGGAGTTCCTCATAGCTATAGTGGGCTCCCATTGTATCAGTATATGTACCATTATTGTATTGTAGACACCTGCGGGTGATTCTTTTGTAGCCATATGATTCTTTTGACATCATTGTATTATGACACATTTGATTATATATATGAGATGATTCATCTTTTGCAGCAGCTATATGCATGTGTACCTTATGTGATGAGATGTTCTTATGTGATGCATGTTTTATGATATGGATGCTTATATGATGCAATGCCATATATTTTTGTTCTTTTATGTTGTATATGTGATGCATGATGCAAATGAAAATGTATGTGATGCAAATGAATATGATAATGCAAATGATTATTTACATAATGAAAATGTGAGATGTGCTAACATGTGTTGTATGCAGGATGTGATGCAATTATAATATCTATATGTATGAAATGCTTATATGTGGTGATGCAGGTGCAACTATATGAAATGCAAATGTTTTTGGTGTGTCATTATACTCAGTCATGTGATAGCGGGCTACGCGGACTCGAGAAGGACAATGAAAGTCAATCAAGAAAGGGGGATGGAAGACAGAAGATATGAACGTGAAAGAGCTTCTTGTGCGTTATCATCATTGAGCTTTATTATGGCAGAATAGGTTATGACAATCGAGGCATATGTTCGGCCCAGAAAGTCATTGTACCTGTTTGCATGGAGATAAGATAGTCACAAACAAGGAATGCCCCAGTTCATACTAGACTCACAGTGTCCTCATATCCTTGGACAAGTCATAGCATTACTAAAAGACAATCCACAGACAGCAAATGCAAGTAGGTGACGATACCCCATCCTCACCTTTCTAGTCAAAGACATCCTGGAGATAGAATCTCTAGTCAAAGACATCCCGGAAAAGCTAAAAGACATGTCACCAAAAAGATAAAACCAAAAGAAAACCAAGACTCGACACCAACATCCACTGTAGTCCTCAAGTTTGTGTCTCTTGTCACTTGTATAAGTCGAATTTTGATTGTGGTCACAATGTTCACTTTCACAAAAAGGATAGATAGCACTGAACCATAATGTTGTCCGAGTCTGTTGAAAGATTTGATTTTGTTGAAGCCCATTATTGCTGCTGTGTCTCATCTGAAATTGACTGATTCCATGAAACTGATACTTTATTGTGGAGAAGATGAAACCTTATTGTGGATTTGCGATGCAAATGTTGCTTTATTGCGGATTGCGCGCGGATAGACTCGAAGGAAACTAGAAGAAACTGTACTCCTCGAAACATGTGATGTTCTCAGTTCCACACCCATTACTAGACGTAGGAATTGGCCGTAGTCACAGATAGGATCTGATTTATTATGGATTGAAAGGGAGTGAAAAGGGAGGGTTTATTATGAATGGCTAACCAATCTTGGGTAGATCAATAACAAGCCATGATGGGAATGGGTAAGTTTATTGTGAGTGAATTGGTCGTGAGTGTGTGCGAAGTGAAAAGATGAAAGAGAATCCTGAAAGAGGGAGGAGCAAAGTCTCTACGCATGGCGCTGGTGACCCAGTTTTCACCATGGTACTTGCCCAGGGCGCCACCAAAGTGGTTTTCACCGTTGGACGAAATTATTTTTCTTTACTTTTCTCGATTTTTCAATTTTTTTGTTGTCACAAGGCACCTGTTTGCCAGGTTTTCACCAAGTAACGATTTTTTTTTTGTTTTATAATTTTTTTTTTGTATTTTTGAATTTTTTTTGATTTTTTTGTGTTTTTGCATTAGGATACTCAAAAAGAGCTTATGTGTAGAACCTGCGAAGGTGCATGCTGTTGATAGGATCCTCCAAAGATTCCCCTTCTGTAGTTGAGAGCTGATATGCCCCAGATCCATATACTGCTGTGATGATGTAAGGACCAAGCCAGTTGGGTTCAAATTTGCCCTTCTTTTCTCTATCTTGCTGATTCTTGGGGTTCTCTCTGAGGACTAAGTCACCTACCTCAAATGTGCGAGGCTTGACCTTGTGATTGTAACTGTGACTCATTCGTTGTTGGTAAGCCTTGAGATGATTAAAAGCAGTGTGTCGTCGTTCCTCCAGCAGTTCTAGTTCTTGTAAGCGAGAGACCCTGTAGTCTTCATCGTTGATTATGTTTCTCAAGGAGACCCGTAAAGAAGGTAACTCGACCTCAATAGGCAAGATGGCTTCAGCACCGTAGACAAGTGAGTAAGGTGTAGCTCCTGTAGGTGTGCGGACACTGGTACGATAGGCCCAAAGTGCGGGATTGAGTTGGACATGCCAGTTACGGCCAGCGTCGTCGACTGTCTTTTTAAGTATCTTGAGAATTGTTTTGTTAGACGCCTCAGCTTGGCCATTACCTTGGGGGTAATATGGTGTAGAGAAACGATGAGAGATATGGAAGCGCTCACAGAGTTCACGAACATCCTGGTTCTTGAAAGGACGCCCGTTGTCAGTGATAATGGAAGTAGGAATCCCGTATCGGCAAATGATGTAGTTCAGGATGAAAGTAGCGATTTGTTTCCCAGTAACTTGCGTGAGAGGCACGGCTTCAATCCACTTTGTGAAATACTCTGTGGCTGTGATAATGAATTTATGTCCGTTGGAAGAAGGAGGGTGAATCTTGCCTATGAGATCGAGTCCCCACTGACAAAAGGGCCAAGGAGATGCAAGTGGCTGTAGTTCTTGTGCTGGTGCATGTATGAGGTCTCCATGAATTTGACACTGCTTACACTTCTTGACAAACTGATATGCATCTTTTTCCATAGTAGGCCAGTAATATCTAGTCCTGATGAGTTTCTTGGCCAAGGTAGGACCACTAGTATGCGGACCACATATCCCTTCGTGCACTTCTCGTAACGTAATCTGAGCTTCGTCACTCTCTAAACATCTAAGGAGGGTGCCATCTAGACCTCGTCGGTATAGGATATCAGCTAGGATAACGTATCGGGAGGATTGGCGGATGAAAGTGCGGCGTTGGTTGTTCGATAAATCGGGAGGTAAGATGTTGTCACGAAGGTATGTGAATATGGAACCATATAACTGGGATTCAGGACCAACAACACATATCATTTCCGTAAGAGTGATCTCATATGACGGAATCAGCAGGTTGTCAACCAGGGACTCATAACAGGTCTCATTTTGCGGTAGGTCAATGAGTGAAGCAATTATAGCCATGGCATCAGCAGCACGATTCTGTTCTCTTGGTATCTGCTCAAACTCTATCTTTGCAAAGTGTTGTTTCAGATCATCTACCAGTTGTTTGTAAGGCATTAGCTTTTCATCTTTTGTTTGATAATCATCAGTTGCTTGACGGATGACAAGTTGAGAATCGCCAAAAACACAAAGTTCCTGGATCTTCCACTGAACTGCAATTCTTAACCCCGTTGTTAATGCCTCGTATTCCGCTATATTGTTGGTGCAAGGAAATGATAAGCAGTATGACTTTGGTATAGAATCGCCTTGGGGAGTTATAAAGAGTATACCCGCTCCTGCCCCGTGCTGTGTGTATGAGCCGTCAAAATATAATTGCCATGGCTTTGCAGGTGATACTGTTAGAATGGACTCATCTGGAAATTCTGATTGTAGAGGAGCATCATCTATCATGGGAGCATCTGCCAGTTGATCTGCAATTGCTTGTCCTTTTATAGCTTTTCTATCCACGTATTCAATGTCGAATTCACTCAAAATCATTACCCACTTGGCCAGCCGCCCAGTAAGTGTAGCTTTGTTGAGCAGATATTTTAGTGGATCAATTCTGGCAATCAACTTGGTCTTGTGAGTAAGCATATAATGTCATAATTTTTGTGAAGCGAAGACCACAGCAAGACATGCACGCTCAATTGGTGTGTAGTTGAGCTCATATCCCACCAATGTGCGACTAATATAGTAGACTGCTTTTTCCTTGCCGTCAGGTATTTGCTGTGCTAGTAGTGCCCCCAGTGCTGTTGGAGTAGCTGATATGTAAAGTAGCAATGGTTGATTCGGAATTGGTGGCATCAAAACTGGCGGGTTCAAAAGATAGTCTTTAAGTGCCTGAAAAGCCTGTTGATAGTTCTCGTCCCATTTGAACTTAATGTTTTTGTGTAGCAGGTGCTGGAAAGGATTGCACTTATCTACAAGTTGTGCTATGAATCTTCGTATGGACTGGAGTCTCCCTTGTAAAGACCAAAGTTGACTGATATTCTTGGGTGGCGGCATGTCCAAGATAGCCTTGACTTTTGCTGGATCCGCTTCTATTCCTCTTTTAGACACAATGAATCCTAGGAGCTTCCCGGAGGTTACTCCAAAGACACATTTCTTTGGATTTAATCTTACCTTGTATTTTTCCAGCCTATCAAAAGCAACTGAAAGTATGTCCAAGTGTGTATTTCTGTCTATTGATTTAACCAAAAGGTCGTTGACATAATCTTCCACCTTTACATGCATGAGATCATGGAAGATAGTAGTCATGGCTCGTTGATACGTGGCACCTGCATTTTTCAGCCCAAAGGGCATGACATTCCAGCAGAAGGTTCCCCATGGACAAGTGAATGATGTTTTATGTTGATCTTCAGGTGCAATCCTGATCTGATTATATCCAGAGAATCCGTCCATTAAAGATAGCATCTCATGGCCTGCTGTGAGATCAACAATTAAATCAATGTTTGGTAATGGGAAATCATCCTTCGGACAAGCCTTGTTGATATCCCTGAAGTCTGTACATATTCGGATGCTGCGATCTGGTTTGCTAACAGGTACTAAGTGGGAAATCCATTCGGGATAATCAATTGGGCGTATGAATCCGACATCTAGTAATTTCTCCAGCTCTGCCTTGACTAGCAATGCTACCTGTGGATGCATTTTCCTCAATTTCTGTTTTACTGGTTTTGCCCCCGGTTTGACTGTTAAATGATGCATTACTAAGTCGGGGTCTAGTCCAGGCATATCAGCATAAGACCATGCGAAGTTGACTTGTCGTTCCTTAAAGAATCTTATGAATTTTGCTCTCTCGGTCTCTGTCAATGATTGAGCCAAAAATATGTTGTGTGGAACCTCTGCTGTACCAATGTTTGTCTTTATAGTCTCCTCTACCAACATGGATGATTTTTCCTCGTATGATGCTGGGAGAATGTCAAGCCTTCCATCTTCGGGCGCCTCAGAGAGGTTTTCACCCTCAGATACGTCCTTTCTTTTTACTTTTTTAGAGTCAGAGAGCACCACAGTGTGGTTTTCGCCATAAGACCCTTGTTTTGTCTTTATTTTCACATTTTTGCGACTAGAAGGCCCGACACCCTCACCAAAGTATGCCATGTTATTTAGCTCTATGGCATATCCTGCTTTATGGTCTCCAAGAGGAAGATCTTCGCGAATGCCAAGATAATCAACAATAGCTTCGTCATTTTGAAATGTATCAATCTGTGGTGGTCCATCCTGATCCCAGTCAATGAGTTGGGGGTGAACGAGGGGAAGATCTTTAGTGTTTTTAGAGTCCGCAAGGCTAATAGTGAAGATGTGGTTATATTCAGGTATGTCAAGATAGTCATCGAGGTCGTCAATGGCACTCTCCTCATTAGTGTTGATCGTGAGTGAGTCCAAATTATCATCACTAGTAGCACCCTCAGGGACAGGTGTCCTCATCCTATGTGATCCTAACCTAGGGCCCTGAAACGAAGCTTGTGCGGGATCCTTATGGGTCGGTTCTTGACCAACTCTGAATTTCTTGTAAAACTCCTCCTCCTCTGTAGGTTCATCTGGCTCTCTAAATGTCTCATTAAGTTCATAGTCGCTGGAGGATTTGTCTGAACCCCATTCCCACTCATTGGAGTCTGTGGAATAATTATCCTCTTGTTGAACTTCAGCCACTTTGACTCGCCATATCTGTTTTGTGCTCTTGTTTTGAATCTTGGGCTTTAGAAAACCAAGCCCCTTAGAGCGTTCCCTTCTTGTAGTTAGCTCAGGTTGTAGAGGCTCCATGACACCTTCTTTGCGTAGTCCGAGAGGACTTTTTCCATCATACCCGAATCTCTGCAGAATTTTGAAACCTTTACCATAGTTTTCACAGGGTATTATAATTTGATCATGTGTATCATCTTCAGCATCCTTATATAGCATTTTATATAAACTTTCTTCCTCTAGTTCGCCCCATTTTTGAAAGATGGTAGGATCCCATTTGAAGAGCATGATGGAGATTTGCTTATTAGGATGTGGTCTCCCATATTCCTTGAGGGAGTTCATGACTTGTCGTAAGAACATTGTTTGATTCAGAGTGTATTCTCCCATGCCTTTGTCTTGAAACTTGGCTCTAAGTTCACCTTGTTTGGATGTCGAGGGCTTTAATGACTCAGGATCAATATATGCTGAAGAAGGAGTAGCCTCACGATTGCTGGGAATGATAATCTCAGTATGTGATCTCAAGTTATTGCAATATATGAATGGATTTGGATCACCATTGACCGTTACCTCGACTCCATTATGAGGAAATTTTATGCACTGATGGTATGTTGATGGGACCGCTCTCATTTCATGAATCCATGGACGTCCTAGCAATATGTTATACGTGAGGTCTAGATCCAGGACTTGACAAATCACGTCCTTTGTGACTGGCCCTATTCTTAGTGGTAAGATGACTGTGCCCTTGGACGAACGCTCTTCATCATCATAAGCCTTAATAGTGATTTGGTTTGTAGCATTCACAGCTTTGTCAGAATATCCCAATTGTCTGATGGTGCTCAATGTACAAATATTAAGACCTGCTCCTCCATCTATCAGGACTCGTTTTATTCGGTGTTTATGTATGAAGGCTTCAATATGTAGAGGTGCATTGTGAGGCTGACTTATGGAGGCGTCATCGGCTTCTGTGAATGTGAGGGAGTGTGGAACGGATAGGTATCCCACCATGGCTTGAAACTGATCCACGTTTAGATCCGTAGGGACAGCAGTATCTCTCAAGGTTTTGTCAAGGACAGCTTTATGCGCAGGAGATATACGTAAGAGCTCAAGAATAGAGATGAGTGCGGGTGTTTTCCCTAATTGCTCTACAAGATCGTACTCAGGCTTAGTTGACGGAAGATTGGTATTCTTAGAAGAGGTTCCTGGCAATGTGATCTTACCTCGACGGGTTGTGACATGACATTCGGAGGTAGCTTCGGATGAAGATCCCACACCTTTTAGGATAATTTTAGGTCGCTGAGGAGGGTTCTCAGGATTTTTATTTTTGATAGTAATGGTAGAAATATGATTGTCCATTGAGATGTGATTAATAGTGGAATCATAATTGTAAGATGTTCTGGTGTAATTGGCTTGATCATCTGTGACTTTGCCTTTTCCCTTGTCATGTTTTGGGAATGGTTCCTTAAACATCTCATGCTCTTGGTTAGATGAATGTCCCTCAATCTCAATATCTCCTCTGTCAATGAGATCTTGTACAATGTTTTTCAATCGATGGCAATTACTTGTCTTGTGACCCTTGCTCTTATGAAATTCGCAATATTCATCATCATTCCACCAATTCGGTTTTACCTTTGGTTCATATGGAGGAAAATCTGGGACCGTGATCACTTTGTTTGCTACAAGCTTTTTGAATACTGATTCAAGTGGTTCTCCCAATGGAGTGTACTTCCTTCGTGGTTTAGCAGCCGTTTGATTGTTCACTTGATTGTTGGTAGAATTTGATCCAGAAAAAATGAACTTTGGTCTCACTGTGTTAGCATCAACAACACCATCATTAACTGTGTTCTTGTTCTTGTTCCAAAACTTTGGTTTGTCCTTTCCCTTAAAGTCCTCTTTGTTTTCTTTGAATAGTTTGATAACTCCTTGTTCAATCAAGACCTTTTCTGTTGCTAGGCTCTTTTCAATGACATCCTTAAATGTAGACAAACAAGCTTTTCTGAGATCATAACCAATAGCCTTGTTAACATTTTGTGTGAACATTTCCACCATTTGTTTTTGCGGGATTTCACAAGAGCATCTGCTAGCTAAGTTTCTCCATCTTTGTAAAAATGATGCAAAAGATTCTCCTTCTTTTTGTTTCGTATTGCACAAGGTAGTAACTGAGACATCTGTTTCAATGTTGTAAGAGAAATGCTGAATGAATGCCTCTGCTAAGTCACCCCATGACTTAATACCAGGAGGTAATTGAGAAAACCATTCCATCGCTTGATCTCCTAAGCTCTGTGGGAACAACCTCATTAAGTATGTTTCTTCTGCTGCTACCTCAATGCAAGCTGTGAAGAATTGTCTTATGTGTGCCTTGGGATCTCCTCTCCCTCTATATTTGTCAAATTTCGGTGTTGCAAAGTGCGGAGGAAACGGAGGCATTGGAATGCTCTTATCAAAGGGATAAGGGCATATATCTCTCATAGTATATGTGGGTTTTGATGTGCCCATGTCTTCCACTTTCTTTTGTAGATCTCTAATTTGTTGCTCCAAATTATTTTTGGGAGGAGATGGATTTCTTGTAGCATATCCCATGTTTGAAACACCCATTTGAGGAGGAGCTTGTTGCATATATGGATGATACTGATCGTAGACATGTCCATATGGAGGTCGATATTGTTGCGACATGTATGGAGCACTTGGCATAATTTCTTGTTGAGGGACCCCATATCTGTTTTGTGTATATAAACCATATTCAATGGGCCTTTCATTTTCCATTGTGTTGCCCCCAATTTTGGCATGAGGTCTTCTTGTGTCAAAATTTTGAGGAAGTCCTTGAGTATTCATTTGTCTTGGTTGACCCATATCTTGAGCGTGTGTTTGAACATAAGGCCTCCATGATGGTCTTTGAGTGTAAGTATCATGCATTTGAGCTTGTGTATGTGGGATTGCTGGTTTCTGAAGCAAAACTGATGGTGACTCCGGCATCATATTATTTGGTCCTCCACTATTAGGTTGAGTTTGTTGTGAAGGTCTACTTTCCATAAGTTGAGATAAGTCAAAATCATGTGGTATTTTAGCTCCACTTTGCGCCATCATGTTTAGAAAGTATTGACGATCTCTCCTCATTATCTCTTCAACCAATCTATTGAATTGAGGGTCCATTATAGATTCTTGTATGTCTGCTGATAGTATTGAAGAATTGTCCACATTATCATTGTGTGTAGCGTTGTGTATAGCGTTTGCGCTTTCCATATTTGGATTGTGTCTATAAACATTCATGTCTGGTAATGTAGTGTGCTCAGGATTGTAGAAGACATCATTGTCATACTCATAAGAACTCATGTTTACGGGCCCTTGAGCTTCTTTAGCTTTTCTCCTAGATTTTTGAAGACGGGTTTCAACCATGAACTAGGTGTTAGACCAATATGTGAGAGACTTAGACGAAAATGACAAGAGTATGTAAGACCAAGAGTTGTATGGAGTGTAAATGAATCTGAAGTTTACTTGCAATGTCCAAAGTGTAAGACCAAGTATGTACGTTGTAGAGTAGGTGTGACTTCCAAAGAGAGGATAGTTTCTCTTGATGAGGTAAGCTGACCTTGACTCTAAGTAAGACCAAATGAGACCCAAAGGTAAGAAACCTTGATGAGGGACCACTTAGCAAAGTGTTGTAGTATGTAGTGTGTTGACAAAGTATAGTGAGGACAAGCAAGTGACCTTTTGACTCAAGTTAAGACAAGTATGAATGTAAAATGAGGTATGAAGCAATGATGGACTGTGTAAGACCTTAGAACAGGCTGAATGCTAGATGAAATCTGAAGAGACAACCTAGGAAGCTCAAGTATGCCGAAACTGATTTCTTTGTTTGCTTGACTGTTAAACTTTTTTTTTCAAATCCTGACACAGACGCCTCTGTATACTTCACAGACGCGGTTTTAATACACAGACGCTATTCTGTTTGACACAAACGTGGTTCTGAGATTTCCTGTTGATGTTTGCTAAGACTGTAACAGTTTTTGCAATTGTGGACACAGACACTGCTGTATACTTCACAGACGCGATTTCCAGACACAGACGTGTCTCTGTTCAACACAGACGCTGATAAAAACACAGATGCTATTCTGTACTTCACAGACGCGTTTATCAGACACAGACGCGGTTTTAACAGACACAAACGCGTTTCTGTAACCTTAGTGCAATCTTTCCTATCTGTGAATTTGTTTTGCTGTGACCAAATCTGATTTTTCGACTGTTTTTCATGACAAGAGGACACAGTGTTGATGACCCAATGTTTGCAGACTGTTTAGACTCCAAAAAGTGTGTTGTTTGATGTAAAAAGTTTTTGCATACACTTGAAGACACAAAAGACACAATGTTTTGCTGTTTTGTCTTGATTGTTTGAATGTTTATCATAAGTCAAGCACAATTCTTATGGCTGGCCAGGACAATAATTATTGATCCCACATGGGGTTTTACCCCCGAGGCTACGCTATTCAGAGCGGATACTTAGATGCTTGACCTCACTGGCTCCACCCTCGGCACTCACTTCTCGGGTCAGCCAAGCATCAGTCCCCATGAAAACTCCCCATGGCGAACTTTGTATCTCTACTAAGAACCGTATGTGTGTGGGCCGCTACCAGAGGTCCGACCTCCTGCCTCAACAACTAGAAGGATTTGGGCATCTAAAACAATGAGGTGCTAGTAAGGGCATCCGCTCGTGTGGCCATACATGCGGCACTTTCAGCTCTGTAAATACAGAAGGCTCCCAGCCGGTAGGGGTTACGCCCTACAAATGATCAAATAAATTTGATCAAACGGGTTTATGGGGAGACATAGTGTCGGTATGAACTAATCAGCACACATTATTCATAGTTTTCACCATGAATACATTTGATTATAGTGGCTTGGAAGAAGATGGCTTTTCTTTTGCTACCACTTGGGTCGTTCTCTTCTCACTAGTAGTCCTAATGACCA
Source organism: Cryptomeria japonica (assembly GCF_030272615.1). NCBI lineage: Eukaryota > Viridiplantae > Streptophyta > Pinopsida > Cupressales > Cupressaceae > Cryptomeria > Cryptomeria japonica. Next base: position 556,069,367 of record NC_081405.1, read on the forward strand.
CACGGGAAGACAGGCCCTCTAAAGAATAAACAAAAAGAGCCTATTGCTCAAGACACAAAAGACAATGGTTCAATTTTAGTGCACCAATTGAAGTGTTTGCTAAGCTATGAAGACAAGGCACACAAATAAAATTACAAAACCCTAGCTAAGGCCCTGCAACAAAATTGTTAGTAGTTTGGGTTGTTTCAAATGATAACCCCTTCCTGCAAGCACACAAGTTAGGTAAATTTTAAGAAAACCCAAAAAGACTTTGTGAAAAGGGGCCTTCAACAAGAACGTATTTGCCTCCAAAGCAAGCTGCACAAACCAGGTTAGCTAGATCTGCAAAGGTTAGCCAAAAATAAACCAGATCTGAAACCCTAAGTACAAAATCCGAAAAGCCGAATCGAAAAACTTGAAAAAATTTTGCAAAACAGAATGCACAGATGCTGTTATACCAGACACAGACGCGTCTGTCCTACACAGACGCGGCTCTGTGATTCGCAGACGCTATTTAATAACACAGACGCCTCTTTATTCTGCAAACGCGATCAGATGATTCACAGACGCGATTCGGGATTACAGACACGATTCGGGATCACAGACGCGACTTTCGGAAACCTGCAAAAATAGAAAATGACAGAAACACAGACGCGATAAAAGATATCACAGACGCCTCTGAAATACAAAAACGCGATCCGAACACTCGCAGACGCGGAAAAAACCTAAAATGTCGTCGAAATCGTCCGATCTGCAACTTCAAAAATGCAAAATCTGCAACAAAAATGTTAAATGCAAAGGGACAAGAGTCCCACCGGGCGTGCCAAAATGTATATGGTGAAAATGGATAGCAATAAACAACAATATTGAAAGACTAAAATGGATTCAACCACCAAACCCTAGCCTAACAATAAACAAAGATCCACCATAACATATGAAGATAACCTAAGACAATGCAAAATAACTCAAAATCACAAAGATTATACCATCACATGTCCACTAGGGTTTTGATCTCCATTCTTCCTATCTCCATTGATCTTGTTTGATATGCTTGCTCTCAGATTTTTGTATGCACAAGAGCTCAACAAAGAACGGAATGTGGTTGCAAGTAGAATTGTAGTGTAGCTAAGTCCTCCAAAATTAGTCATTAGGGTTTGTCAATGAAGAAAGCATCTCCTTAAATAGAAGACACAATAAGAAATGGAGGGTTAAGATTGAGAGGTGTAAAAAGAGAGGTCGGCTAGGATTAGAGGGTAGGTATAAGAAATACCAAAATAATGAAAGAGGTAGGTAGTGTAGGAAATAAGAGATGAATGACATGTGCCATGTGTGGAAAAGGTTAATGAATTAATTAAATAAATAAAGATTTATTTAATTAATAGAAGAAGTAGGGCAATTAAATAAATAAAATATTTATTTAATTTAGGAAAGGGATAATTTAAATAAATAAATGTATTTATTTAAATGTGAAATAAGGCTAGAAGAGGATAAATGAATTGATTAAATAAATAAAGATTTATTTAATTAATAGAAGAATTAGGCTTAGATAATTAAATAAATAAAATATTTATTTAATTAGACATGACAATTTTGGGTGTCTACAGCAAGAATCAAGTATCTCTGCACTTGGATACACAAATAACATTTGCCAACAACTTCAAAATGAAAAACATCATCGACCTTATAAGAAATAGATAGGTCAGTAGCATAAACCCTAAACCCTAAACATTTAGGTTTAACAATTCAGTCAGTTCAATCTTGACCATTAATCACACTACATTGAATACAATAGTCTTGAACAAATCTCAAGACATTCTCCAACGTTCATTCTTTGCCCCTTCAGGAAGTTGATAACCCATCACACGCTCTCCACCATTTACAGAGACTTTGCACATTCCCAAGGTAGATAGGATCAAACTTCTTCATGCAAGATCCTCAAGGAAACATGTCACGTGCACAAGGTTGACGTGGAAACATGATCCGATCTTCATTACAATGCTAACTCATCACAAGATGTCATTGGTTGAATCACATAGGCTTCGAATGCATTAACCAAAAACCCTGAAGCTGAGACTACCAACTGGTAGTCATGCCAAATGAAACCCCGATACAAAACTTCCCATATACTGGTTCTCATTCCAACAGACCGCTTCACTTTTTCACATATACTGGTTCACAATATCATACCAGTTCTCTTGCTAGTTTTCTTACTTCAATATACCAGTTCACACTTCAGCATATTGACATCAATGACAATATACAATATTATCATGTCATCAAGATCTGCACATATGCCAATAGTATGCAATGGTTCAAGCATTGAAAAAGTGGAGTCATTACTTGTTGCCTAAAGAATTTGTAGTCTTCACTGACAACCATGCCCTTAGTTTCCTCAATGGGCAAGAGAAGTTGAACCAAAGATACCTAAAGTGGGTTGAGTACTTACAATCCTATACATTCATTATCAAACACAAGAAAGGGACAACCAACAAAGTAGTTGATGCACTAAGTAGGAGAGTCATGACTATGCAGGAGATACAATTGCAAAGTGTTGGTTTGCATGAGTTAAAAGACCTCTATAAGGATGATAAGGATTTTATAGAGATATATAATATTTGTTCTGATTTTTCTAACACTTCACATTTCTCTTATTCAAAATACATGATACAGGAGGGTTTTTTGTTCAAAGGTCATCTTCTTTGCATACCTCAATGTTCTATGAGGAAAAATATTGTCCAAGAGAAGCATCAAGGAGGTCTATGAGGTCATTTTGGCATTGATAAGACTTTGGAGTAGGTTGGTAGGTTTTATTATTGGCCCAAGTTGCAATCAAAAGTGAGAAGGTTGGTAAAGAAATATACCATCTACTAAAGAGAAAAAGAAACATCAAGTAATGCAGGTCTATATCAACCCTTGGTCATACCTCAGAGGCCCTGGGAATGTTTGAGCATTGATTTTGTGTTAGACTTGCCTAGGACCCCAAGAGGATTTGATAGTGTGTATGTCATGGTAGATAGGTTCCACAAAATGGTACATTTCATACCTTACAAGAGCACAAATGATGCTGCCTATATTGTAGGTCTCTTCTTCAAGAAGATAGTCAGAATTCATGGTCTTCCAATCAACATTGTTAGTAATAGAGATGTGAAGTTTTTGAGCCACTTTTGGAGGACACTTTGGAGGAAGTTGGGCACCAAGTTATCTTTTTCATCTACCTATCATCCTCAATTAGATGGTCAGATAGAGGTAGTCAACCGGTCATTGGGTAACTTGCTAAGATGTCTTACAAAACAACATGGCAGACTTGGGATCTAGTACTTGGACTGGCAGAATATGCATATAATGACTCAGTAAACCATAGCACAGGTAAAAGTCCTTTTGAGATAGTGTGTGGATTCCTTACTAGGGGAATATTAGAGCTTAGATATCTCAGTTCAATGGCACCTAAGAGTGCATAAGGGGAGAACTTTGGAGAATGTATTAAAGAAGTGCATGATAAGGTAAGGCAGTCCTTACAACAAAAATCCAAGCAATATAAGGTTCAAGCTGATAAAACAAGGAGGAAAGTACAATTCAAAGTGGGAGACTTAGTGTTATCATACCTTAGGAAGGAGAGACTTCCAAAAGGGCACCCTATCAAGCTCATGATGAAGAAAATAGGACCTCTCAAGGTGGTGCACAAGTATGGGCATAATGCATATGAAGTTGAACTTCTTCCTACCATGGGGATATCTCCTTATTTCAATGTATGTGATCTCTATCCATACAAGGGAGAGTCACCAACAAATTAGATGGATATGCCATCACTGGTTCACGAAGATTGGACAAAGGATTTTCCACCTAGTCAACATGTTAAGTTGGAAAGTATCTTGGATACTAAGATAGTAAAGAAGACAAGGAAATGAGTCTACAAGCACTATCTTTTCAAGTGGGAAGGGTTACCTTATTCAGATGCCATGTGGATGTTAGAGGCAGATATACTTTAGCATGGAGTGGAGATTGCAGACCTTTTAACTCAAGGGACTTAAGTTCTTTGTCCCAGGGGAGTATGGTGTAGGGCACCTAACACTCCAAGTATGAAATTTATGTTTCCTTTCAAGTTTGTGAGTTATATTTGTGATGTAATAATGGACCAATGATTTAGGACATAGTAGAGCCACGGTGGAGTTGTCCAAGCTTTGGTTTGAGTCAATTATTTTCAGGATGCTAACACCCTAGGAAGTGAGATGCTTAGGTAGTTCATAGGTGAAGTACTCTAGATGATTGTATTCATGTATTAGGGTTCAATTGTGTTGTGTTTAGGTCTTCTTGGGTGTTTTAGAACCTTCAAGAGTCTTAAAAATGTATTAGAATGCAAAGTTACATTCTGGAGTCGAAAGATGCAAAAAGTTGTTGAGCAACATTTTACAATTTCTTGCAAAAGTTGTATTTTTGGTTGAAGGCATTAAAATTTGGTTGAGCCAACTAAAAAAAGAGCATAAAAGATTAAATTCACTTCATTTTACAATTTGGAGGATTGGAAATGCAAGATAAAGTTTTTGGATTCTGAAGCAAACTTGTTTTCACTTATTTTTGACAGTTTTTCACTTGTTTTCATTGCTTGTATGGTCCATTATGGACTAGATGGTGTAAAATCATTACAGTTCATGAGTGTTCATTTTATTTTTCTTCATTAAATTTGATTTGCAGGTTTGATTGTCCTAGTTTGCAAAGATTTCTTACATTCTTTGCAACTTGGTGCAAAACCCTTGCAAGTAGGGTTTAAGAGAAAGACAATGGCTCTAAGCTAGGCATTCTTTGATGGCACCTATTGAAATCATTAAGAATACTAGGTTAGGGTCTGTACATAGCTTTAGGATAGGATTTGTGGTTTTGCAGGTCCTTGAGGAGGAGAAACCATGAAGCCCTAGGCTCACCACTGGGAGTAGGTGAGTTAGGACAGCAAGAAAAGTGTGATTTATGAGCACATGGGGATTGGTGGAGGACCAAGTGACACATGAATGGAAATCCCTCTGAGCCCCCTTGAATATTCCTACATTTTTTGGAGCAGGAGTTTTGACTAGTGAATATTTTTAAACCCATCTTTCCAAGTCACCCTGTGAGGCCTAAACCCTCAAAAATAGTGCAGCATTGGAAACCCTACTTGTATAGATAAGACAGATGTACTTTTTCAGTATTGCCTGTAACTTCCAAAAGGGTACTCAAATCCATGATTTATTTCTAACCTTGTTTGGGAATTTTACAAAGTAAGAGCCTAAAACTTCCAAGGGAGGGCTAATGCAATTAGGCCTATTTTGAGCCCAGTAGAGACCTAGAAAGGTTAGGAAGTCAAAGCAATGGGTTTGGTGATCCTAAAGCCTCAAAATACTTCAAAGACACCTAGTAGATGCATTGGGAGCACATTGGAAGTGGTTGTGTGTTGAGATCCTTGCAAGAGATGGTTGGAACCTTGGAGTGGAGTGTGTGTGATTGAGGTGGCAACCTCAAGAGGTGAAGTTGATTGTCCAAAAGCCATTGGCTATACCTAAGAGGCAAGCCAAAGAGGTTCACACCTTGGAGATCTAATTAGAATAACCCCTACTAAGTGCCATTGGATGGACTTGATTAGTTGAAGGGTTGACTAGGATAAGTCACTCAAGAAGGTGTATTGAACTAAGCTCCAAGACTCTTTGCATCACCCCCCCTCTCAGTGTTATTAGTTTTCAACAAATAGTTGTTGAATGTCATTTGGGGGGTTACCTCAAGCTACACAATCCAAAGTGGATACTTAGGTTCTTGACCCCAATGGCTCCCCTCCATGATACTCACTTCTCTGGAGCAACCAAGCACCAGTCCCCATAAAAACTCCATGTGGTGAAATTTGTATCTCTACTAAGAACCCTAAATATGGGAGTTGCTTCAGAGGTCCGACCTCCCGCGCGAACAACTAGAGGGTTTTTGGCTTCTACCACAAAAGGTGTGTAGTAAGGGCATTCATTCAAGTGGGAATAGATCTTGTGAGTCAATGTCGGTATGCCATTCCAACACCCATTGCTTGCAACTTTCATTACAATCACTTTTATTTATAGTGGTTTGGAAGAGATTGGCTTTAGCTTGTTACCACTTTGGGTCATTCCCTCTCACCAAGCCTTAAGCGCTACTCGAGAGGCAGGCCCATTTCTAAGGATAAAACAAAAAGAGCCTATTTCTCAAGACAAAAAATACAAGTTTATTAATTTTAGAGCACCAATTCAAGTGTTTGCTAAACTATAAGGATACATGGTTTCAAAATCTAAATTAATTATATATTTATGGACTATCTAAAATAAATTATAAATGGGAAACAGAGGGGTCCTAAAAATTTAAATTTTAAATTAAAACCATGATCTATTATAAACGGACTTAAGGTGGGAGAGAAAATGTCAATTACACAACAAGCAAGTTAATGGAATTTGAAATGCAAATACACATATTATTTCAAATTAAAACATAATTATTTTTAATTAAAATGAGATTATTTTTAATCCTACTATTTCTAATTGATTTAATAAAAGTAACATCACTTAGAATGAATTAAGATAACATTATTATATAAATTAAATTAATTTAATTTAATTAATATTATTTAAAATCATTTTCATAAAAATATTAAATAAAAAATATTTAACTAATACTAATAAATAAACACAATTTTCGATACGTAATACATATAAAATTAAATAGAAATAAAAATAAAAATACATATTTCCATCTGTTAGGATAATCGGTGAACAAACTGAGAGGGGGGGGTGAATCAATTGTTAACAGATTATGTGAATTAAAGCACTTAAAACCTTATATGAGAATAACTGATAAAGAATTATAGCATAAGTGAAAACTAGAGAATCAATACCATGCAACCATAACACATAACACCATCATTTGTATGTGGAAAACTCGGTAAAGGGAAAAAGCACAGTGGGAAACCCTACCCATAGTAAGATGATACTTATGTAGCAAGTATATGATTACAATAGGGGCCTACACATGCAAAAAGGCACACTACCTAGAGTGCACTACTCATCACAATGGAGTTCCACTAACTATAGAGATGTCAATCACCTCAAAATATTTGGACAACAATCCAGAGAGAAGAACTACTGATGATAGCATCAAACATGACAAATTACAGTTCCTATTAAGCTCAATACCGGAGGTCTAAAACCTCTTACATAAACTCAACTCGATCACCTATGATCAACCAAATCCTCTGAAAAAATGATTATTACATTATTCACTCCTTGCCATGATCTACAATGAGATCTTACATATATTTATACCAACCCCGGACCTAACCAATTAGGTCGACCACCCAAATGATAATTCAATAGATCCATTACATAATCCTAAAGTAAAATCATAACACATGTCGGCCTAAGGCCAAACAGACAACATCCAATCAATAAAACATCCCAAAAGCGCATCGGATAATCCACCAACACATTACATGAAAACCGATCCATAACCTAGATAGCACCAGACCTAAATTAGATCCACACATGCTAAAGAAATGACACCAATTAGTCAAGGGATGAATGCAATCACCATCAACATATTGAATCCCTTCTAGAAGCTATACTAACACCACTTATGCATTACATCAAATATCTTCAATAAATCTCTGTCAGTGAAACCCTTACCGGACCTACAAAGCAAGCTTACTAGAATATAAGATAGCATTTGATTATCAAGTTGGTACCAACTAACTAAAACATACTTCAGAAGCATATGGACCATCCATACAAATTTATTCCATCATCCATATCATACCGATGACAATCAACTAATAATCTTCCCAATCCAATCCTTCTACGAGAAGCTAGTGAACAACCATAACAACTAGTGTTGACATCAATGACAAAACATAAATGCAACACATAATGAATTCCATTATATGGCCAATAATCTCCCCCTTTAGCATTGATGGCAACACTAGATGTGAAATAAATCCAAGTTGCAAGAAAATGCCAAACAACTCTCCCCTAATGGAAGACCGCCAACAATCTCCCATAAAATGATATAGCAATGAAGATCTAAACCAAATCAGAATAAAAAGACCAAATACCACCAAACCTCTCCTAAGGAGTGCAATGAGTTTGAAAAATAAATAGAAATGGTTTTTCACATATATTCCTCCCCCTTTGACATTAATGCCAAAGAATCAAACAAAATAAAAAACTCTAAATCTCAAGGCTGACTATGAGGGGGGGTGAATCCGTTGTTAACAGATTATGTGAATTAAAGCACTTAAAACCTTATACCAGAATAATTGATAAAGCATTAAAGCATAATTGAAAACCAGAGAATCAATACCATGCAACCTTAACACATAAAACCATGATTTGTACATGGAAAAACTAGTAAAGGTAAAAACCACGATGTGAAACCATACCCACAGTCAGATGATACTTCTGCATCAAGTATATGATTACAATAGGGGCATGCACATGCGGGAAGGTACACTACCTAGAGTGAACTTCTCATCACAATGGATTCTCACTGACTATAGAGATATCGACCACCTCAAAATATTTGGACAATAATCCAGAGAGAAGAACTATCAGTGATAGCATCAAACATGCCATATTACAGTTCCAATTAAGATAAATACCCAAGGTCTAAAACCTCTTACATAAACCCAACTCGATCACCTATAATCGACCAAATACTGTGCACAAATGATTATTACATTATTCTCTCCTTGCCATGATCTACAATGAGATCTAACATATATTTATACCAACCCGAGACCTAACCAATTAGGTCAGCCACTCGAATAATAATTCAATAAATCCATTACAAATAAAATCATAACACATGTCGGCCTAAGGCCAAACAAACATCATCCAATCAATAAAACATCCTAGAAGCGCATCAGAGAATCCACCAACATGTTACATGAAAACCGGTCCATAACCTAGATAGCACTGGACCTAAATTAGATCCACACATGCCAAAGAGATGAAAACAAATTAGTCGAGGCATGAACACAATCACCATCAGTATCCTAAATCCCTTCTAAAAGTTCACCAACACCACTTATGCATTACATCAAAGATCTTCAATAAAGCTCTATTGGTGAAACCCTTATTGGACCTACAAAGCAGGCTTACTAAAGTATAAGATAGCATCCACACATCAAGTCAATACCACCTGACTGAAACATACTTAAGAATCATATAAACCATCCATACAAACTTATTCCTATTGGCATATGATGAAGTGGTGACAATGTATGTTGTCATCGATGTCAATAACTACTCAAGCAGGTGAACCGGTATGTACCGGTATGAAGATTGGAAGCAGTTATGGTCAAATAGGATGGAGTGGACCGGTGTCGAGATTAACTAAGTGTGACTACTGGTTGGTAGTCTTTCTTGAGCTCTAGGGTTTCCGGTATAGCCTATGCGGTGCAACTGATAGTTTTTTGTGAATGATAAGGATAAGGATCGAGATGCCATGTCAGCTATGTGCACGTAAAGAATTTCCTTGAGGATCTTGCACATGAAGATCAAATGCATTGAATGCCTACCTCGGGAGTGCGTGATTTTCTGAGCGGTGTGTGAAAAGCGTGTGATGGGTTACTGTTTTCCAAATGCGGTGAATATTAGATGATGTAGAATGTCTTGAGATTTGTCTTAGATCATTTCATTCATTGTAATGTGTTTGGATAGTCAGGATTGGACCGCTTGTAATTGTAAACATAAAATATTTAGGGTTTATGCTACTGACCTTATTTTTGTCTATAAGGTCAATGAGTTTTGTTATTGTAGGTGTTGGCAAAAGTTGTGTGTGTGTCCGCGTGTTGGAGATTGGATACTTGCCAAACCAGAGTGAGGAATCTGCAGAGTGTGATTGCAGAGGAGAGGAACTAAAAAGGATCTTCTTTACCAAGGAGTGTTGTTATCAGATCAGAGTTTACCTATTGTCTTCTAACCATTTCAAGAGAAGGTAAATCCCTGACTGGGTAGCTTTAATAGGCTTTGTTGTAAATCCTCTAACTAGGTGGCTCAAGTTCATTGAGCTATTTAAATCCTCTAGCGAGGTAGCCTTTAACAAGGTATATAGCCATTCCTTAACCGGGTGATCCCTAACAGGATCGATTCCTAACAGAACCTTATTGTAAAGTCTTTAATCAGACTAGGCTCCTAATAGAGAGGACTTCAAAAGAATTCAAAACAAGCTTGTGGGTATTCATCCCCACCATGGTTTTTCCTATTTAGGTTTCCACATGAAAAATCTCTGTGTTATGGGTTGTGAGTTTTTTATGTGATGATTGTGTGTTTCTGATTAAGTTAGTTATGCATGTAGTGTTAAATAGTTGTGATATTGTTGATACAACTCATGCATGATTATATAGGTAAAGTAGTCATCAAGATTTGAGATATGTTCAATGTTGTCTGAAGTATCTGTGTTTAATCGGCATAGCCATGGTTATTATCAGTGGTGAAGACAACCGGTCAGCTGTGTTTTAATATGATAAAGTGTTGAGAAGTTTTTGTGTGTACCGATTCACCCCCCCTCTTAGTATCGATTAGGACCTTAGTTGCTCATCATTATTCATCAATTGGTATCAAAGCACATCCAAGTCCTCGGTGATATAAGCTTAACCACTTGAGGCAAAAGATCCTATTGAAATGATGAAGAGGGAAGGTCGTAAGTTCAACAGGGACAACTTTACAATATGGAAGGATAGAATGAAGATATATATTAGGAGTTTGGGTGCACAACACTAGAGATATGTTGAGAATGCCTATGTAATCCCCACTGGCACTCTAACTAATGATAAAAAAAGAGAGATACAAGAAAATGGGAAAGTCATGGAAGCCCTTATTAGCAGCTTGTCCGATATAGAGTTCATTGATGTACAAGATAAGGACAATACAAAAGATGTATGGGACAAACTGCAATCCATCTATGGCGGTGATGAACATGTCAAGCAGGCTAAGGAAAGAAGCCGTAGAGGAAAGATTGAAGATATGAGGATGGTTGAAGGAGAGATCATTCAACACTATGGAATAAGAATCAAGACAGTGGTTGGAGAAATCAAGAGCACTATAGGAACAATTGATGATGCCACTATTGTCAGTAAAGTTCTAAGATCACTTTTACCGGTCTATGCAATCAGGGTTGTCACTATTTAGGAGCTAAGGTATATCAATAAAACCAAGGTATCCTTAGACTATTATTGCAAAGTTGACTGCATATGAATTGAATAGCTATGATGGTAGTGTTTAGAAGACCGTGTCTTCCTTTAGAGCATTTGCTTCCTCTGTACCGACTAGGAAAGGAAAAGAGGGCAGTACCAATTATGAATCCAAGCCAAGCAGAGATATGGATGATGAGGAGATTCTAATGGAGCTTGAAGCTCTTCCCACCAAGAGACTTCCAAAAGGCACCGGTAAATACAAAGGTAATCTTCTTCTGAAGTGTTTTTCCTACAATAAGATAGGATATATAGTTGTTAACTATCCTAACAATGACAATAACAATAAACCGGAAAGGTTTGGAAAGTATAAAGGGGGAGGTAGGATAAATTGTCTTGTTGTAGTGGATGAAGGTGTTACTGATGAGGAATCTGAGGATGAAGAGAGTGAGGACATAGTGTTTGTAGCTATTAAGGAAGAGGTGTCTGACCAGAAAGCCCTTGTCTCTTGCATTGACAACTCTAATGAGTGGATAATTGATAGTGGGTGTTCTCACCACATGACTGGTGACCGAAGAAAGTTTTTTACTCTGTAAGAATATAATGGAGGTGTTGTCTAGTTTGGCAATGATGCACCTTGCATGGTGAAAGGGAAAGGATCCATCTCACTGAATAGAATGAGCACTGCAGATGATGTCTATTGGGTGGAAGGCCTTAAGCACAACCTTTTGAGTGTTGCTCATCTGAACGACAAAGGATTTATTCTGGAGTTCAAAGGTGGAGTCTGCAGAATAATTAGAAAGAGTGGTGAACTTATTTCCACTGGTAAGTAGACTAGAGGAAACCTATTTCAGTTGAATGCCAATATTAGTTAGTGCCAGATGGCTAAATTTGATGATAGTTGGATATGGCATAGGAGACTTTGTCATGTGAATTTTGACAATATTGTAAAGGCAAGTAAGAGGATTGCCTTTGCTGAGTAAACCAGAGAGTGCTTTGTGCAGAGAATGTCAACTTGGGAAGATGTCTTCCTCAACATTCAAAGGTAAGTCCTTTTCAGTAGAGAACTTACTTGATCTTGTGCACACCAATTTGTGTGGTTTAATGAAAACTAGAAGCATTCAGGAAGATTGGTATTTCATGATTCTTACCAACGACTGCTCAAGAATGATGTAGGTCACATTCTTGAAAGACAAGTTTGAAGCATTTGGAAAGTTCAAAGCCTTTAGAATATTGGTTGAGAAGGAGTGTAGGAGAAGAATAAAATGCCTTAGAACCGATCAAGGAGGTGAATTCACTTATGATGAATTCAACAAGTACTGTGAAGAGAATGACATCAAGAGGTAGTTGTCTTCCCCAAGGACACCACAACAGAATAACATAGTAGAGAGGAATAACAAGACTCTAGTGGAAGCGAGCAGAACTATGTTGGTCCAAGGAAATGTTGCTCACACATTTTGGAGAGAAGCGGTGAGCACTGAAGTCTATACCATGAACTGAGTACTCATCAAGAAAGGTAAAGACAAAGCCCCCTATAAGTACTGGAATGGAAGAACTCCCAATGTGAGTTATTTCAAAGTGTTTGGGAGTAAATGCTATATCAAGAGAGGTGAGCATTTGATTAAGTTTGATGCTAAGTCTGATAAAGGAATATTTCTAGGATGTTCCACTAAAAGAAAATCTCTCAAGTGCTACAATAGAAGGACCCAAAAGATTGTTGAGAGTATCAATGTTAGGGTTGATTAATCTCTTGAGAAGGCTAAGGAAACTGATAGCAAGGAAATGAAATATGAACGAGGTTTAGCCTTTTGAGAACCAGTTAAGAAAGAAAAAAATGACAAATAATGCAAAGACCTCAGTGTTTTAGTACCAGTAGAAGCTTCAGCAGGTGAGGAAGAAGATGAAGCAGAAAAAGAAGAGGAACATGCTATGGTCATTCCTAGGTATGTAAGACCGTATCATGATCCGAAGCAGATCATAGGAGACAAAGATGCAGGAATACTTACAAGGAAAAAGGTGAAAGAAAACTCTTGCATGATTTTAGAATTTGAGCCTAAGACCACTAGAGAGACACTTATCGATGAAGGCTGGATAAAGGAAATGGAAGAGGAGTTGGACTAGATAGAGAAGAATGCAACATGGTCCTTGGTACACAAACTAGAACACAAGAGTGTCATTGTTACCAAATGGGTCTTCAGGAATAAGCTGAATGAAGAACGCTCAGTGTTAAGGAACAAGGCAAGAATTGTATGCAAGGGATATGCTCAGGAAGAAGGAGAAGACTATGGAGAAACCTTTTCCCCAGTGGCTAGATTGGAAGGTGTCCGAATGCTACTTGCATTTGTAGCATTCAAGGGATTCAAGGTATACTAGATGGATGTGAAGTCTACATTATTGAATGGAATCCTAGAAGAAGAAGTGTATATTGAGCAACCAGATGGGTTTGCTTTGTTAGAAGATAGTAACATGGTGTGTAGATTACACAAGGCCTTGTATGGATTGAAACAAGCACCAAGGGCATGGTATGAACAGTTACACTCTCATCTTGGTAAAATAGGATTTCAGAGAACAAGTAAGGACAACAACATATACCTAAAATCTGAAGGTGATGAGATACTGATCCATGAATTATTTGTAGATGACATAATCTTCAGAAGAGATGATGAAATGAGTCATGCATTTGCAGATGAAATGAAGAAAGAGTTTGAGATGTCTCTGATTGGAGAGATTAAGTTCTTCATTGGTCTACAAATTTAGCAGATGAAAGAAGGAATCTTTATTACCCAGTCCAAGTATATCAAAGAGGTATTGAAGACCTTTGGCATGGAGGAGAGAAAACCGATTGGAACATCGATGGTGACCAACTGCAAATTAACAAAGGAGGATGATACAACATTGATGGATGAGAAGGAGTACCGGTCAATGATCGGTAAGGTACACTATGTGGTGCCCAATAGGCCGGATATTGCTCATGCAGTGGGCATTGTGGCTCATTTTTAGAAGAGTCCAAGATAATCCCACTTGGTAGCGGTGAAGAGGATTCTTAGATACCTAAAAGGGACAGTTTATTAATGATTATGGTATCCATACAATGGCAACTTTGATCTCAAAGTGTTTACCGATGCAGATTGGGCAAGTAATGTGGACGACCAAAAGAGCACAACCGATGGACAATTCTTCCTTGGTGGAAGACTAGTCTCATGGATGAGCAAGAAGCAGAGCTGTATTTCTCAGTCTACATCTAAAGCAGATTATGTGGCAGCATTTATGAACTGCACTTAGGCAATCTAGATGAAGCATGTACTAAATGGCTTCAAAGTCACTATATCTGAATTGGTGAGTATTTTTTGTGATAATACTAGTGCAATTAACATTTCCAAAAATCTGGTATTGCATGCTAGGACCAAGCACATTCAGCTCAAGTATCATTTATTGAGAGAAAGGCTCAAAATAAAGAGGTTGTATTAGAACATGTTTCTAGTAAGGAGCAACTAGCAGACATATTCACTAAGCCCTTACTGAAGACTACATTTACCTATTTGAGAGGTGAATTAGGGGTTATGCCCCATCATGAAGTAAACTAAATTTGTGTGCTCCACATCAATCAATTACTACCACGTTAGATCTTATAGGATTGATGTGTTGAAGGATGCTACTCCATAGGGGGAGCAACACAATGGAGCTTGGAAGCTTGTGCCTCCACTTTGGCATTGATGTCAAAGGGGGAGAAGATATATGATGATGAAGATATATGGCAGAGTGCACACTGACCATTCCAGATGGTGGTGGTGGTGATATTTGAACCGGTATATGTTATTGAGCATGGTGCAGATACTGAGCAATGATACACTCAGTGTTGTCATCAATGCCAAATGGGGAGATTGTTGGCATATGATGAAGCGGTGACAATGTATGTTATCATTCATGTCAATAAGTGCTCAATAAGGAGAATCAGTATGCACCAATGTGAAAATTGGAAGCGGTTATGGTAAACCGAGATGGAGTGGACCGGTGTCTGTTCAACTCTAAGGTTTTCAGTATGGCCTCTGTGGTGAAACCAATGGTGTTTTGTAAATGATAAGGATAAGGATCGAGATGCCACATCAGCTCTGTGCACATGAAGAATTTCCTTGAGGATCTTGCGCATGAAGATTGAATGCATTGAATTCCTACCTCGGGAATACGCAATTTTCTAAGTGGTGTGTGGAAAGCACGTGATAGGTTACTATTTTCTAGATGTGGTGAAGATTTAATGATACAGAATGTCTTGAGATCTGTCTTAGACCATTTCATTCTATGTAATGTGTTTGGACGGTCAGGATTGGACTGCTTGTAATTGTAAACCTCAAATATTTAGGGTTTAGAGTTTATGCTACAAACCTAATTTTTTTCTATAAGGTCGATGAGTTTTGTTATTGTAGGTGTTGGAAAAAGTTGTGAGTGTGTCCGCATGTTGGAGATTGGATACTTGCCAAACTAGAGTGAGGAATCTGTAGAGTGTGATTACAGAGGAGAGGAACTAAAAAAGATCTGCCTTAGTAAGGAGTGCTATTATCAGGTCAAAATTTTACTTGTTGTCTTCTAACCATTTCAACAGATGGTAAATCCCTGGACCGGGTAGCTTTAATAGTCTTTGTTGTAAATCCTCTAACCAGGTGGCTCAATTTCATTGATTTATTTAAATCCTCTAGCAAGGTAACCTTTAACATGGTTTCAACCTTTAATAGCGTATATAGCCATCCCTTAACCAGGTGATCCCTAATAGGATCAATTCCTAACAAAACCTTATTGTAAATTCTTTAACCAGACTAGGGTCCTAACACAACAGACTTCAAAAGAGTTCAAAACAAGCTTGTGGGTATTCATCCCCACCGTGGTTTTTCTCGTTTGGGTTTCCATGTGAAAAATCTCCGTGTTATGGGTTGTGAGTTTTTCATGTGATGATTGTGTGTTTCTGATTAAGTTAGTTATGCATGTAGTGTTAAATGGTTGTGATATTATTGATACAACTCATGTATGATTATATAGGTAAAGTAGTCATCAAGATTTTAGATCTGTTGAATGTTGTCTGAAGTATTTGTGTTTAACCGATATAGCCATGCTTATGCTCAGTGGTGAAGACAACCAGTCAGCTGTGTTTTAATATTATAAAGTGTTGAGAAGTTTTTGTGTGTACTTATTCACCCCCCTATCAATACCTGTTAGGACTTTAGTTTCTCATCATTATTCATCAATTCCATCATCTAGATCATACTAGTGATAATCAACTGATAATCTTCCCAGTCCAATCCTTTTATCAAAAGCTGGTAAACAACCATAATAGCTAGTGTTGACATTAATGACAAAACATCAATGCAACACACAATAATTCCATCATATGGCCAACAACATCATGATATTGTTGCCTTATTTTCTCTCGATATCTTTTTGCATTTTGGGTGAATAATTCCTTGAAGTCTTATTTTGCCTTATCTTCTTTTTCCCTCTGCTTTTAAAATAACCTTCAAATATCTTTAAATTATTTCCCTCAAAATAACTTTCAAGTTTCTTATTTCATTCAGAAATGCGAATTGTTTTGATCATTTGAGTAAAAAAATAAAAATAAAAATGTATATTTATATGACATACTAAAATGTTAAAAAAATTACAAATTTGTGTCGGCTTGGATTCGAATGAACTCCATTACAAAAGGCAGGGTTCATTTGAACCTAGTGTTTACATGAAATTACACACCATTATTTTTCCCAGGGGGTTTGAGTGAAGGGGCATTCCCCTCGCTTGAACCAGTGTTCATTCGAACCGCGTTTTTTGAGATCTCTCCTCAAATTCTTCAAAATTCTGAGAAATTTTTCCCTTCAAACCTTTATTTCAAGGCTCAAATGAAAGAATCTTAATAACCCAAAAATATAAGATAGCAGTGCTTGGAGAAATATTTCCAATGAGTATACTTTTATTATTTTGTGAATTTATTATGTTCTTGTTTTTTTAATTTTATGGAATATTGGTTTTTCATGGAACATGAACTTCTATGTTCAACGCATTAGGAAAAATAGGAAACTAATTAAAAAAAAATCTGAAAATAATCTCTGCCCCAGGTATTGATGTCTTCTTTCTAACAAAAAAAATAAAATTGAATTTTGATATATATAGAACAAGTTATGTGTTCAAACCTAAACCTATGCCTAAATTATAGCTAGTTGGACCTCAAAACTTAATAAAATAAAAAATATTCAACATATCACTGTCAAACCAACAACAAGCCCTGAATATTGATGTTACAAATGAAAATTTGAAAGAATTGAGTTTTTATCATTTATACAAAAAAATTATGCATTTTGGGAGGCACATCACTCTTAAAAAATGTAGTTTTCTATAAAAAATTACTTTTCTAGGGAGATGGAATATTTTTAAAAAAATATTCAAAAAAATTGAAAAAAATATATTTAGAATCTATAGACAAAATGCTACAAATCACTAATTTACATTATCTTCAAATTATTAATATTTTAAAAGTTATAGTTGTCAGAAGTTGAAGATTGTTTTAAAAATGTTCATCTCAATGTCAAAAGTGGCAAAAAAGTGGGAACCATTATTGTGAGTTCACCCTCTCCGATGAGACCAAAAAGGAGATACTCCCAATAGATACTTCTTCGTTCTGCCAAGAATTACAAAACCTCATAGATAAGGCCCTATTGTAACCCTTCATGGATAGAAAAAAGGACATCATGTTGGCACGAAAAAAGAGTTTTCACATATCTTCATTCTTCTGGAGTTCTTTGTAGCTCTTTGGTTCCATTCTCTTTATAGGGCCCCCATATCCGTATGATTCTTCACAATGCAAAAATAGAGTGTGAAAGTGACTAAAAAAAAAAATGTAACTTCTAGAAGTTGCCTTGTTCGTTAAAAAATAATCATTTAAAAGGGTATTTTTTGCTTGATAAATTTTGTTGTTGACACATGTGAGTGTACCATTCACATTATGGGGAATTAAGCCATCTCAGAAAGAAAGTCCACTTCCTTTCCCTCTAATGATACCACCATCTTTATTTATTAAAGAAAGGTAAGATGGTAAAGGCACTATACATCTAGCTATACTTTTCGAGTTAATAACATCCACTTCATTAACTTGCCTACTGCACGTCCAACATAACACCCAATCAGCCATCTTGTCAGCATCCTAGTCACCTTCAAATAAGTCATTGGGCGGGACACTTGAATTTGAAAGTTCTTAGCACACATTTAATGAGTTATGAAGGAAGCAACTAAAGTACCACTACACTTCAAATAATTAACTGAGTCACCCATGAAGGGTTTGACTCATTCTATGGCCAGGATATTTTTTAATCCCACCGAGGTCTCTAAATAATTAAAGTGACACCACTCCTTTTTGGTTAAGCCCTGATTCACAACCTCATATGTTGCATGATTACCTTCTTTGTAAGTGTGTTGGATTTTAATTCTACTGAAAGTGTCCAATATCCTGATGATATGATGAACCAATAATGATCTGGTCAACTACTGAGAGGGGGGGTGAATCAATAGATAGAAAACAAACTAAACTTTCACCAAACTCAAACCCAACTCATAAATCAATCACTAAACTAACGGGTTTAAACATTGTACTATAAACTACAACTGCATTGTTAAGTTTACCGATTGACTAGAATACCAATATAATTGTGTAACAGATCTGAAACTCATATACTATTTAACCAAAACATCAAACCACTTTACTAACATTAGTAATAGCACATTTCAAATCACTTCTGGTTATCTAAACACATCTAAGTGGCTTTACCAGTTAAACATATTAACCATATCAAAACATAACCACAAAACCATTCACCACTTGACAAAATGATTTTTGATGTGGAAACCCAAATGGGAAAAACCATGGTGGGGATGAATACCCACAAGTATTCTAAAATCTTCTAAAGTTTTCCCTATTAGGAGCCAAGCCTTGTTAGAAGCTTTACAAAAATGTCCTGTTAGGAACAGATCCTATTAAGGACCAACTAGTCAAGGGATTGACTACAATACCATGTTAAAGGCAATACCATGTTAGGAGTAACCTTGATAGAGGATTTAACCATTGTAATTGTTAGAGAACAATAGGGTCTTGTCGATCTGGTAATAGCACTACTCTGCTTGATCAGATCTTTTTTATGCTCCTATCTGCCTTTACACATTCTATAGATAATCCTTCTAGTTCAACAATCAATCACACTAATACACACTTAACCAAAATTGCAAACACTACTACAAAACAACTCATCAACCTTATAAGAAAAAAAATAGGTCAATAACACATCAAAAAACCTAAGATCTCATAGAGATTACAAACAAATTGGTTCAAACATGACCATTGGATTACATAGTAATCATCTACACATTGTTCTAGACAACCTTGACCACTCCTGGATCACTGCACATTAGATCCTATAACTCATCACGTAGTTTCCACTTCATGCAATGCACTTGCTCATTCCCAAGATAAAATAGTTATCTTCATATGTGAAAACCACTATGAAACTTATCGCGTGCATCATGCATACGTGGCATAATCATATCTAATCACCATGTGATCATAGATCAACACAACTGATTCACCAAGCTCCATTGGTTAGGGTCCGACATATCAACAGGTTAGGGTTATCGGATGATCTCTCCGCCTCAATAGTAATACCGCTTTCCTTCACTGCTGAACTACAGGTTGCATTACTCCATCACTACCAATTGCAATACAACTCTATTACTAGTTACAATTGACATCAATGACAATACTATAGTTCATCAGTGTAATCTTCATGCAATGCCAACAATCTCCCCCTTTTGCATTGATGGCAAATAAAATATCAATACCCTTTGATTGTGATGATTGAGAGTAATGCACATACACAGGTATAGGAATCCTGGTTTAGATTTTTCCATGTACTCTCCTTCAATTGAGTCTTCATGTCTTCAGCTGGTAACTGGCTATAGTTCTTCTCCCTATCAATCATATAATTCTTCTCCCCCTTTGACAACAATACCAAAGTGAATACCAATATCAGCTGGTAAACCACTCTAAGCTTCACTGATCTACAACTAGTTGCTCCCCCTGTGGAGTAGCTCCACTCTACACCAGTCCTGCTTCAAGATCTTCAATAAGCTTTGGGACTGATGTCTTCCATATCTGCTTAATTAACCTCATGTAGGGGCATAACCCCTAGCTGACCTCTAAGATACTCAAAAGTAGCCTTAGGCAAAGGTTTAGTAAAGATATCTACTAGTTGTTCCTTAGTAGATGCATGCTCTAATAACACATCTTTACTCTGCACTTTCTCTCTCAAGAAATGATATTTCAGCTCAATATGCTTGGTTCTAGAATGCAACACCAAGTTCTTTGAAATATTTATTGCATTGGTGTTATCACAGAAAATCCTTACCGATTCTGAGATTTTCAACTTAAAACCTTCCAGAATGTGTTTCATCTAGATTGCCTAGGTACAATTCATATATGTTGCAACATATTAATCTTTAGCAGTTGATTGTGATATGCAACTCTGCTTCTTGCTTCTCCAAGATACAAACCTTCCTCCAAGAAATAATGTACCTCTGGCTATGCTCTTTCTATCATCAACATTTCCAGCCCAATGTGCATCTATATAGACTTTCAAATCAAAGTTACCTGCATTTGGATACCATAATCCATAATAAATAGTGTGTTTCAGATATTTGAATATCCTTTTAGTTAATACCACATGTGTCTCCTTTGGGTTCTTCTGAAATCTGGCTACTAATCCAACTGCATGAGCAATATCTAGTTTGTTGTGATCAACATAATGTAGTTTCCCTATCATAGACCTGTACTCCTTTTCATCCGTGGATGCAGAATCATCCTCCTTAGATAGTATACAACCTGTAACCATTGGTTTCCCAACTGGTTTATAGTCTCCCATTCCAAATGTCTTCAATACTTCTTTCACATATTTGGACCATGTGATAAAGATACCATTCTTCATCTATTGAATTTGCAAACCTATAAAGAATTTTATCTCTCCTACTAGAGACATCTCAAATTCACCTTTCATCTCATTTGCAAAGTCATCACACATGTCATCATTGCCTCCAAAAAAGATATCATCCACAAATACCTCACTAACTAGTATCTTATGTCCTTCGGTCTTGAGATATATATTGTTGTCTTCACTTGTTCTCTGAAAATGTATCTACACTAAGTGAGAATTTAGTTTTTATACCATGCCCTAGGTGCTTGCTTCAAACCATATAGTGCCTTGTGTAGTGTGCACACCATATCCTTTGCATTAGTCAAAGCATAACCATATAGTTGTTCAATGTAGACTTCCTCTTCTAGTATTCCATTTGTAAATGTTGACTTCACATCCATCTGATATACTTTGAATCCTCTATACGCTATAAATGCAAGTAGAGTCCTAACACCTTCCAATCTAGAAACTAGTGCAAATGTCTCGCCATAGTCTTCTCCTTATTCTTGTGCATATCCTTTGCATACCTGTTTGGTTTTGTTTCTGACTACTACTCCATCTTCATTCAGTTTATTTCTAAATACCCATTTAGTACCTATTACATTTTTGTTCACTAGTCTAGGTACTAGGGTCCATGTATTGTTCTTCTCAATCTAGTCAATCTCTTCTTCCATAGCCTTGATCCAATTATCATCTCTGAAAGCTTCCTTTGTTGTTCTAGGCTCAATAGTGGAGATCATACAAGAATTCTCTCTAATTCTTCTTCTAGTTAACACACCAACATCTTTATCTCCAATAATCTGATAAGGATTATGATTGAGTCTTACATACCTAGAATAACATGATCATGGTCTTTAGGTTCTTCTTCCTCACTATCTTCATCTTCTATAGAATCTACCTCTTCCGATTGAACTGGTGCTAATGTATTCATTTCACCAACTTCTAGCTTCACCGGTTCTGGTTCCAAAATCAGAATGTAAGGTTCATGTTCCTTCTTCTCCTCACTAGTTTCTCCTGAATCTTCAGGATACTCATCCACTTGAACATTAGCACTTTCAATGATCTTCTTTGTCTATTTTTTGTAACATTTGTAGGCTTTGCTCTTGGTGGAGTAACCAAAAATATGCCTTCATCACTCTTAGTATCAAAATTACCAGCATAGTCACCTCTCTTGATAAAACATCTGCTACCAAAGATCTTAAAGTAGCTAACATTAGATGATCTACCATACCAGTATTTATAAGGAGTATTATCCTTACCTCTTTTAACCAATATCTAGTTCATTGTGTAGACAGTTGTGCTAATAGCTTCTCTCCAGAAAGTCTTAGCTACACTTCCTTGTATTAGCATATTTCTCGCAGCTTCAACAACTGACCGGTTGTTCCTCTCTGCAATACTATTTTGTTGTGGTGTCCTAGGTGCAGAAAGTTGCCTCTTAATTCCAATGTCTTCACAATATCTAGTGAATTCCTTTGAATTAAATTCACCATGTTGATCAGTTCTTAAGCACTTTATCTTCTTTCCGCTTTCCTTTTTAGCTAAGGCTCTGAATGCCTTAAAATTGTTGAAGGCTTCAAATTTGTCCTTCAAGAATGTGACCCACATCATTCTTGAGCAATCATCAATGAAGAACATAAAATACCGATCACCTTGAATACTACTAGTCCTTATTGGTCCACAAAGGTCTGTATGAACCAAATCTAGAAAATGTTCTGCTAAGAAATATTTTCTCTTAAAATTTGAGGATGTCATCTTCCCTAACTAACAATCCTTACACAAAGCATTCACCAGTTTGCCAACCAAGGCAAACCTCTTACTGATTTGAACTTACTGACTTTTACTATGTTATCAAAATTTGCATGACAAAATATTTGATGCCAAAGCCAACTATCTTCTATGTTTGTAATTAAACAATTGTTGACTTTACAATTTAGGTGAAACAAGTTACCTTTTATCTACTTTCCGGTTGCAATCCATTCACCTTTTCTTCCATAGATTTTGCACATTCCATTCTTGAATTCCAGTGGATCTTTTGTCATTGAGTTGAGCAACACTGAAAAGATTGTGTTTCAATCCTTCAACCCAATACACATCATCTGCACTTCTCTTTCCATTAAGAAAGATTGTTCCCTTTCCTTTTAGCATGCAGGGTGAGCCTTTTCTAAATCTCACAACATCTCCATCAAATTCCTTCAAAGTAAGAAACTTACTCTGGTCATCGGTCATGTGGTGTGAACAACCACTATCTATTATCCAATCATCAAAACTATCAATGCGAGAGACTAATGCCTTCTGATCTGATGTCTCCTCTTTAATGGCAATAAAGAAAATGTCCTTATTTTCATTTTCCTCAGATTCCTCATCTATAATTCCTCCATCAACTACAATGAGACAATCTCTTTTACCTTTGTCTTTTTACTTCGTACACTTCTCACATTTTTGCTCATTATATCCATTTCGACAGTCAGCTGCAATATGTCCAATCTAGTTACATGCAAAACACTTCAAAGGTAATTTACCTCTATACTTACTGGTACCTCTAGGTGAATGCTTGGCCAACAATGCTTCAAGCTCAATAAGACTGTCTTCATCATCAACTTCTCTACTGGATTTGGATTCATGTCTGTGACTAGCTTCACTACTTTTCCTTACCGATGGGTTAGAAACTGAAGCTCTAAATGGATATTCTAATTTTTGAACACTTCCATCATAGCCATTTAATTCAAATGCAATTAGTTTATCAATGATGGAGTCAAGAGTAACCTTTATTTTATCAATAGAGTTGAGTTCATGAATGGCTACAACTTGGATAACATAGACCAATAGAAGGGTTATCAACACCTTGCTAACCACTGTGGTATCCTCCACTATACCACTATCACTTTTGATCTCACCAACTATCTCCTTGATCCTCTGATCATACTATTGAATATTCTCACCTTTAGCCATTCACATGTCATCAAATTGACCTCTCAAACTCTCCTCTTTGGCAATCTTCACATGCTCATCACCGCTATATATATCCTCAAGTTTCTTCCATACTTCAAAAGAAGTCTCCAAACCATAGACATCAACATACTTTGAATCAGACAAGGAACTGATAATGGTCACCAATGATTTATTATTCTTCTGTTGCTCCTTCTTTTGATCATCTGACAAAATCCCACTAGGTAAGCTCTATTTTGTAACAACATGTTCCGAATATTGACTTCCTAAGATCTTGATATAGATCTTCATCCTATCACTCTAGATTCTGTAGTTTTCCCTATTGAACTTTGGACCTTCTTTCTTCATCATGTTCTTCTAGATCTTTACCTCAAGATGTTAGGCTTAGACACTAGAAGACTTGGAATGATCTAATACCAATTGATGATATGATGAATCAATAATGATCCGATCAACTACTGAGAGGGGGGAGGTTGAATCAATAGATAGAAAATAAACTAAACATTCACCAAGCTCCATCATTTAGGGTTCGACATATCAATAGGTTAGGGTTACCGGTTGATATCTCTTCTTCAATAGTAATACTGATTTCCTTCACTGCTCAACTACCGATTGCATTACTACATCACTATCAGTTACAATACAAATCTATTACCAGTTACAATTGACATCAATGACAACACTATAGTTCATCAATGCAATCTTCATGCAATTCCAACATAGCCTTTTACTTTTTTCTATAATGCCTTTTATCTTCCATGGGACTTTTGTAGTGTTATTCAGGCAACTCACCATAAGTTTTGAGTCACCTTCTAGAACCAATTTTTACCTTTATGGTGATGGAGGTGTGAGAGACCCTACCAAGCTACCAATGTCTCAGCCCTGTTATTCGATCCTCTTCCTAAATTTGCACAATATCCTTCTATCATATGCCCTTTGTAGTATCTTATAATGCCACCGCCCCCAGATAAACTTGGGTTCCCTTTCGAACAACCATCAAAATTACATTTCAGCCATCCATCCTCTAAAGGGATCCAAGTATAATTTTTCCTTAGGATCATATTGTGCCAATTTACTCTCAAAATGATATGATTAACTCCCCACCTCTATTTTAATCTTAGGTACATTAAGCTTGGCATGACTTTGGACTTCTACGGCTTAGTTGAATTGATGTTCTCCTTCACTTACTGCTTTATGATGTGACATAAAACCTTGCTACTCCTTGCCTCATTTATGAACACCCTATTATTTCATTCCTTTCATATATTCTAGGCCATAAAAGGAAGAATTTGGGGCCATAGATTTATAATAATAGGATGGGTGTAAGGGCTAAGGGGCCATTGTTCCATAAGGTTTTTCAAATTCTCTAAAAGGGTCCAATAGATAGCTAGAGCTCCAAGCAGGTCCTCCTAAATTTCTTTGACAAATTGACAATGCAGAAATAGGTGGTTGATCCTTTCCAAATCTTTATAGCATAAGATGCACCTATTTTTTATTAAGAAAAAATAGGTTTTAAGGGGACCCAAAACCCCTTACAAATCTTCTAAAAAGAAAAGAATTAAAGATCAAGACATCACAAAGATAAACACACAAAATTGGCTGCAACAGGAAAAACAATACAGACCAACAACCCAAGCAACAATAACAAAAAGCCAATGAGAAGCTGGCAGAGACAACAACTAACTAAAACTACCTTAAAACATTTAATGCTTGAGAGGCCTCCTTTTCTAGCATTAGCATGGTCTTGGCAGCATCTTTAAGATCTAGAAAAACCTATGGAAGAGAATCCACCATCATTTTAGGACTTTGCCTAGTCCTCCTTGATGAGTGAGGAATAACATTCTTCTCATTGTGAATTTTCTCCAATCTGGTAACCAGAGCATTCATTTTGGTAGTGGAAACCTTCATCATAGCAGCACTATTTTCTATAATTTTCCTTAGGGCTTCCTCAATCTAAGCTACCTTCTTACTAACCCCTTCAATCTTATGGTCATATATGTTCTTTAAGAGCTCAATTGTCTCACCATTTTTCTTTGAACACTCTAACATCATGCTCTTTTCATCTATAGTCCAGGTAGTGTTGGAAATTGACACTCATTGGATTCATTTTTTTGTCATTGATAGCAACAAGATCAGATGGAAGTCATATACCGACATTAGGAGGCATTTACCAGCAGACACCGGTATTCGAGTATCCAGGATTACACCAGCACCGACACCGGCATCAAGTACTTCAAGGAAGCTGACATCAAGGAAGATTGATTTAGAAAATAATTTTGTAATTATTGTCGAGGCCGACATTGAATATCTTTGGTAATGTATTGTAAGCCGACATAAGGTATATTGTTTGTAATAGGTATATAGGTCAATCTGCTAGGTCATTTTGTAGAATGTGACATAGGAGAATATAGAAGAAATGTATAATGCAAAGTATATGTATGTAGATCATTTGTATGTTAATGTTATATCATGCAATGATATGTAGATAGTTTGGAAAGCATTCTTGGAGGAGAAGAGATACCAGTAGTAGTGTTCAGGGCTTATGAACTGGTATAGAGAAGAGCTAGAACCATAACTCTATTCGGCATAGCAGATGCATTTTGTGAGTTTATTTTCATTGTTTTACTTCATTAGAAGCTTGTACTTATTGAGACTCTTTAGTGATGAGTAGTGTGCTCTAGGGAGTGTGCCTTCCTCCATGTGTAGGCCCCCATTATATGTAATATCCTTTCATATGGCCTGTGAACTGATATTGTGGGTCACAAATCCCATCGTGGTTTTTATTCTTTGAGGTTTTCCATGCACAAATTATGTGTGTTATGGTGTTCATTTATGTGGATGGTTTATTTTCTTCAAGTTATATGTTTATTTATTTACTAGTTTATATGTGTATGGTATAAAAGGATAAAATCTTATCTTACTGGCAGAACACTGATTCACCTCCCTCTCAGTGTTCTTGTATCCCAACAATTGGTATCAAAGCCTGGTACCTTGGAAGAAGTTTAACAACTTGAGGAAGATCCTGAAACTGAAATCTTTAAACATGGCTATGGAGAATAAACTTGAGATGGCTCTTGAGGATTATGATGCTAAAAGGATGAAGAATTTAAAATTACAAGATGAATTGACTTCTATTAATGAATTCATTCTTATCCTGGAAGAAAAGTTATCATCTGCTCAATCCAAGAGAAAGGAACATTTGCAAAACCCAGATGATGAGGAGAAGAATGCACTTAAGGAACAATGTCAGAAACTAAGTCAAGAAAACATGCTCATAAAGAATGAAATGCAAGATCTGATTATGAGGTTATCAAAAGATATTGAGGACAGAAAGAAGGAAGATAATCTTGTTTTATCTCTAAAGAACAAATTTGATGAATGTGGGAGATTGACTCATGAGAATAATCTATTGAGAACAGATTTGGCACACTCTTAGAACAATGAACAAGAACTTGAAAGACAAATAACTACTTTGAGAGATGATTTGACTACTGCAAGTGAGTATAAAGAAAAATTCAGGGTTAGTGCTACATAGTTGGATGACTTATTGAAAAGACAAAGGCAGATTGATGACTCTAGAGGACTTGGATTTGTACAAGGTGAAAGCTCTGGTAGTGCAAATGAAGATCAAACAACTGATATGCAGAACTTGTCAGAAACAGAGGAAACTAGTAAGGCAATCTAATGCTTATAAATTCAATGGTAGATGTTTTTTTTGCAATAAATTTGGTCATATGGATAAACAATAAACAAGAACTTGAAAGACAAATAACAATGAACAAGAACTTGAAAGACAAATAACTACTTTGAGAGATGATCTGACTAGTGCAAGTGAGTATAAAGAAATAATCAAGGTTATTATTGCATAGTTGGATAACTTATTGAAAAGACAAAGGCAGATTGATGACTCTAGAGGACTTGGATTTGTACAAGGTGAAAGCTCTGGTAGTGCAAATGAAGATCAAACAACCCGTATGCATAACTCATCAGAATAGAGGAAACCAGTAAGCTAATCTAATGCTTATAAATTCAATGGTAGATTTTTTGTTTGCAATAAATTTGGGATATGGCTAAACAATGTAGGATATTTTGTTTCTGGTCAATGCACAAATTACAAGAAATATGGTCATAGATTAGAAGATTGAAGAATGAATGTCAAATGTCATGCATGTGGAAATTTTGGACATTTTTCTAATCATTGTAGGTCAAGGAATGACATTGGACATGTTAAAGCAATTAAAAAGAACAACATTACATGTTATGCATGCAACAAAATAGGTCATATTACTAAGTACTATAGAAGAAAGACTCAACCAATTAGCAATGATAAAGATAATAAGAAAGGAAAGAAGAAGGTAGATGAAATACAACAAGATCACACCAAGAGATGGGTTAGAAAGTCTAAAGAACCAAGTGGAAATGCAACAACACTGGTAATTCCATCGATAGAACAGAGCATTCTTGCACTAGAAGGAAATTCCACTGGTAACTAAGGCATAGGCCTTAGGGGTTGGAAAATTCATTGCAAATATTGCTTATTCCCCTAGAGGAGATCAGAAGAGATCTAGGGAGTTGAGTTCATCATTGTTCAAGGTTCACCTTGCATAAGACTATGAAACCGACATCTGGTAGGGTACATTGCAAAGCATTTATGATAGAGAAAGATTAAGGTTTTATTTGCTGATAAAAAAGGAAAGTGAATTCATTTTAACTCACCCTGCATTTAAGCACTTAGAGTGAAGTAAAGGCAAATTTAAGGAGAATTAAGAGAAGCAAAGGAATTCTACAAGGATTTCAAGCAGTTATCTGAGAAACACTAAATCTTCCACTAGTGTTCACATTTAGGTATTCTTCAAAAATGGCATCTGGATCTTCAGCTCCTACTTTCATTCCAAATCCCACCATTGTTAAAGTTAAGGATAGGTTGAGGCCTGTATTCAAGGAGGTTCCCCTAATTGCTAAGAAATAAGACTCTATGGGAGAATTTAATAGTGTTCCTGATGACGTGATTTATGTTGAAGATGTGAGGACATACATTCCCTACACCCTCGAGGATCTAGGCACATAGGAAATCAAAGGACTGTATCAATCCATGATACTGGGAAGCTCTAAAACCATCAAGCTAGAATACAAAGCAATTGAGATCTAGGGTTAACCTGTATTCTGTACATACTAGAATTCATAGATGAGATCATCAGATATGTTCTAAGTAGGGTTCACAATGAGTTCATCTGGTTGGATTGGCCTTACATGATCACCAAGGAGCCTATTCAATAATTCATTGGCTTACCCAAAGTTGGACAAGAACTTGGCAAGAAAATTTCCAACATTGAGGTTGAAAAACTCATCGGTGCAACTCCTGATAGCAGATCAATGAGTATCAGCACATTCACCAACACTAATGTGAAATTTACAAGCATGATAATAGGTTATAAGGTAACTCAAACTAATCGATTGAATTATGTTTCTATTTCTTGCATTCATGTTGCATATAAGATGTTGAGGAATAATGAAAAATATGATTTATGTGAATAATGGTTGAGGAGTGAATTGATGTTGAACCTTGGAAAGATCAAGGGAGTTAAGAAAGGAACTTTTAGATACAAAAATTTGATTGTTTGTTTAATGCTTTACCTCCTGAATGAGCTACTCAGTCTAGGGAAGAAGTGTTGGGTTCATGACATACTAGTAGGTATGCAGATCAAGGAAGCAATCACCGGTCTTGGTATGGACAAAGATGAGAAACTTTGGGGTTATTTTAAAACATTCCAAGAAAACTTGAGGTAGAGGGAGAGGTTATCAAAGAACATTGTGGAGAAGTAATCCACTGATATTTGTTTCATGGTGAAGATCGATGAAACCCTCATGGAAGTAGTTGAACCAAGGAGCATATGGGCTACAAAACTTGGATATGAGATGGATGATAACATTCTAGACCTCTATGCAAAAATGTTGCTAGATGCCCCATTAGATGACAAAATAGAGAATTTTGGCACGACAGAAGAAAAGGTCTGTGAAGTCAAAAATGTCTTCAATAGGAAGAGAAGAGAGAAGAAAATAGACAGGATGTCTTCATATATACATAATATAATTCATAAGATAGACACTCAAATGGGTTCTAGATCTAAACTGGCAGCTGAACCGGTAGTGACTAGTACTGCAGAAGTAAAGAACCTTGAAGCTTATGTCTCTACCATCACTTCTGATTCTGACCCTGAGGACAGTGAATCTCTAGCTTTCAGAAGGGTACAAAGGAAGAAATTAGATCAACCACCGGTAGAGAAGAAGAAGGTGGAGCCTAGGAGGAGACTTCTTAGAAAGGTAATTGTAGCATAGGAAATAGGAAATCATCACAAACAAATAGAAAATACTAATCTAGCTCAATCACAAAAACTAGAATGCAATGAATCTATCCTAAGCACACTCAATAGAGACATGAAATCAAAACATTCAAAATTAAAGACATGCAAACCAATGGTAGATTTGAATGCTTCTTCATGCGGCTCCATTGTTCTTCTTTCCTCTTCAAATGGTTTGGTTGTGGATCTCACCTACAAGTGCACACACATAATTGAAAGCAAGATTGACATTGATTATTGATCAAGATTACTAGAAGCACGATTGACTAGAAATTTGATAGTCTAATTACCAATTATTAGGGTATTTGATTGAAGAAAATCATCCAATTTATAGATAAATTGGAGACAAGATCAAATTAGCATGACATGGATATTAGAAGCAATTGATTTCAAAATGGCAAAATTTAGTGAAAAGAAGAAGGTTATGACACCTTCTATGTCATGAATTATGACATATTGCCAATGCAAAGCTTAGAGAACTAGAACCTTATGACATCTTGCTATGTCAAGAGTATGACGCATGAAGCACAAAAATAGGGAGAACTAGAGACAAGTTAATTAGGTGGAATTTTGCAATTAGGAAAATTAGAAAATAGGTGGAAATTAAAAATTTAGAAATGATGAAAATTAGGAAATTAGGTAAATTAATTAATAATTTGTCATTTATTAATTAATTCACAAAAAGAGGAATAGGTTAGCCAATTAAATAAATATTTAATTGCGATGAGAAGACTTAGGATAAATAAATAAATTATTTAACCTAGAGGGAGAAATGACAAATTGGGTTAAATGAATAAATCATAAAACCTTAGAAGATAAATTAGAAATGCAAGGATGACAATTAGGTCTTGATGTAAGATTGATTTGATGTCAATTCGATCATGATTTTGAATTGATAACTGACTAGTGTTGATAAATGATTTAATTTAGATTGGCTGACTAAAATCAATGACAAATTGACAAAATTGACATGATTGAAAAGGACAAGGATCGATGATGAATCGATCGCAATATGACAAGATTGACAAGGACAAAGATCGACCAAAATCATGACTGAAGATTTGCTATTGACAAGACCAAATTCGAAAGCAAGACAGATGAAGAATGTAGAAGAAGGACTCGATGCTCACAAATGATAAAGACCAAGTGCATGACATAGGAGAAATGTTAATGCGACGCAAAAACCTAAAATGAGGCAATGCGCAAATGTTAAAGTATGATTCCGCAAGCGTTGACCATTTTTAGATGTCTACATTTTGCCCCTCTTTGAGACAATGCGATTTTAAGCATTGTTTCAAAGAACAATAAGAATGCCCCGAACGCTGACAATGACATATGAAAATGCCCCAGACAATAACAATGACATATGCATGCCCCCTCGAGGAATTGGCCAGAAACATGCAGAAAAGAGGCCAATTGATCGATAAGAATGATAGAAAATGATAGGATCAAACGGACTGCCAAGACGGACCGAAGAAATGTTAGTAAGCAGAAATTAGACAGAGGACAGGTAGAGATAAAGAAATACTTGTTTTCACCAATGTACAGAAGTAGGTGAGAACCTTTATTTGATATGGCAAAATGGATGTGGCGCTACATGGCAATGAAGGCCAGAGCGATAATGCAATCCCTTTGCATAAGACAGACACATCGCAGACAAACAACAATCACAACCAAAAGAAAAGGACCATGAACCATCCCAGTCACTCTAAATCACTCAGTGACATCATCGAGCAACATAGGAACATGATTGAAGATAAATCAATAAAAAGATAAGATGCACAAATTCCAACAAATCAAACAAACATCTTGATCTTCATTGTCAAAAGTTGAAAGTGTTGATAGGACGATCATGTTGTCTAGTTTCAGGGAATGCGGTACCCCGTCTAAGACAGGACACAGTCTGGTTTTGAGTATACCACACCCTATATAAGACCCATGATAGTAGAGACAAGGACAAATGATTTTTGATGTTGATTGATATGACAATTTTGATCAGTTTGAATGTCTGGTTTGATTGAAAGAGTTCATCTGTTTACGCATGATTTCAGTAAAGCACAACGTTGGATTGCGAGTCATTGGATGTATACTCAGTGATCTATCTATGCA
The DNA here is from genome assembly GCF_030272615.1 of Cryptomeria japonica. Lineage (NCBI taxonomy): Eukaryota > Viridiplantae > Streptophyta > Pinopsida > Cupressales > Cupressaceae > Cryptomeria > Cryptomeria japonica. The sequence continues at coordinate 556,101,913 of NC_081405.1, forward strand.
TAGAGGGGTTATTTATGTTTTGTTTTGCCTTTCGAGTTTTTACAATTTTTTTAGGACTTTATTTGACTTTTTAGGGATTTTTTCAGGACATTATATGATTTTTTTGGATTTTTGGAGATTTTTTTCAGGACATTATATGGTTTTTATGAGTTTTTTTCAGGACATTTTTCAATTTTTTTGTGAGATATTTTTAGGACATTTTTAAATTTTTATGATCTTTTTTCAAGACATTTTTCAATTTTTTTTAGGACATTTTTGAAATTTTTATGATCTTTTTTCAGGACATTTTTAAATTTTTATGGATTTTGCCCCCAGTGTCTAGCAAGGCAAGGAATATGACAGGTGAATAAATAGGCTTTCTGAAATGTTGGTGGATAGAGGGAAGACAAAGGCCTTTTATCATGGAGACAATACGGATGCAATTTTCAAGGGCTATTGTGTGATGGGACAAGAAATTGGATATGACAATGTAAAGCAGTGACATGGCATGAGGGACATGTCAAGAGGTTTTTGAAAAATATGTTTAAATTTTGCATCCTTATGTCAAATCAAGATCAAGGAATGGAAAAAGTGTATAGATAGTGATAAGATATGGATAGGATAAGCAAGACCAAGAATGGATAAGAGACATGGACTGAAGGTCGCAATAAGACAGGGAATATGGATGAAAGGTTGTAATAAGAAAATGGATAAATACCAAAAGCTATGATGGACTAAAAGCTACAAACAAGATGCATGATGCTCATGATGATCCTCAGCCTTGTCAAGATCAAATGTGGAAAGGGAAACTAGACATGAGGGACGATAGGATATGAAGGGTAATGACAGGGGTTCGACAGGATAATGAAACAATGAAGGACAAAAGGATATGATAGGAGGAAGCCTGCCCCCAAGTGTGGTGTGCAAGAATTTCATAGATTACACATGACGCTTGTTTGCCAGGTTTTCATCATGGTACTTGCCCAAGGCACCTGTTTGCCAGGTTTTCACCAGTGGACGAATTATTTTTGCTTTACTTTTTTTTTCTTTTTCTCTTTTTTTTTTTTTTTTTTGTTTGACTTTTTGACTTTTTTTTTTGTATTTTGACATTTTCAAGAGAAGATGGACACATGATAGGGGATGGAAGAAGGACTCAAGTGTCTTATTGTTTGGATAGTAGCCTTGAAAAAAATGGACCATGACCTTTAAAAGTATGCTCAAAGACGTTGGTAGGACAAGGACATGGAAAAAGAGATGAAACTAAGGCAAGGATTTATGTAAAGGATTGGATCAAAGGGATCGAAGGATGGAAAATATGCATTGGATAATGGATAGGGTATTGGAAGAATTGGGCTTCACTGGACAGAAATGTTGGCAAGATCAACATTGGCACACACCTTGAGGGGTGATGGACTGATGGAGGAAAAATGGATCTCAGATTGTGAGATTTTGACGAAGGAACAACTATGGATTTTGGGACATAAGGGCCCAAAATGGATGAAGAAGGTGATGGAGGAATAGAATTGAGAGGTTTGGATGGAGGAATAGCAACTTTGGATGCCAAGTTGTATTTTTCTTTTTGTGCTTCAAGAAGCTACTTAGGGATCCACATGGTTTTTGATTTTTCATGCTTTTGTGGTTCCTTGGAGTGCATTGCTTACACAAGGGATTTAGGAACCCATATAGATTTTGACTTTGCTTTATTTTTCTCAATGGGCCTTTGTGGCCTTTTGGATATATTTTTTTCTTTATAGATCATATTGTTCTTTGTTTTGACATGTCGATTATATTGGACATGTTGATCCTTGAATACATGTGGATTTTTAGACTTATGACTTTTACACTTGGCATCCAAATTGCTTGGAGGGGGAAAGGAATGTATGGATGGATATGAATGAAATGGAATTCTTTTGGATTGATGAAATTTACTCAAGGATGTGTGCCTTTGCTGACCTTGCATAGATGACAAAGGAATATAAGGACCTAAGATGGATGGAAGGTATGATGGGGAAGGTGTATGCTTGGATTTTGAAGGGATGTTGGATTTAGTAGGCATACCCACGTCTTGAGGAATTTCATTGAGGCCATGACCCTTAATATTTTCTTTAACATGAAGGGATTCTTGCTTATGAAGATCTACTCCTTTTCCTTTATGAATATCTTGATTTGTAGGATACTCTTTTCTTTGGGAAGAAGACGCGAGTCCATTATGAGGTGGATATGATATGAGAGAAATAATGAGATCTTGAAGTGGATCAGATTGCACCAAAGTGGAAGAACCCATTATGCATGTCGAGGGTTCATGAACATCTTGCACTGACACATTAGAATCATGAAGGGGATCAGGATCATGAGGGGGACTAGGATTGTGTAGTGGACATGGTTCAATGACAGGCTCTTCAAGAGATGGAATGGGAGAAATAATGGGATCATCAAAAGGAATGCGATCTTGGAGTGGATATGCTGGATTAGGACAAGGAGATGGAGGAACAAGTGGATCTTGTGGAGGATCTGAAGGAATAATTTGATCTTGACAAGGAGGAAGATCATTGGAATCCTCTTTAAAGGTGCTTTGCTCTTGACTTTCAATGGAATCATCATAAAGGATGGAAAGGATATCTTGATCTTTCTCAGGAAGTGGAATGTCAATGGGATTTGAAAGGACATTGTGTTCATGAAATGGAAGGGGATCGTTTGGGATTTGATGGACTGGGATATCTTGATCTTGCCCGGGGAATGGAGTGTCAATAGGATTTTGGATAGGATGGACAAGAATAGGGGAATCATTGCGAGTGTCTAGGGAAATGGGATCCTGGTCAACAATTGGATGGGATGATAAGGTTTCAGGATCTTGATCTTGATTTTCTTTAGGACTCATTTCTTCGCGCTCTAAATTATCCTCTTGACATGAGGTTGGACTTTGGATATGCATGGAGGATTCTGACAAGGAATCAATGTTTTGGCATGAAGGAAATGCACTTTGAACATTTGTGATGGATTCTGGCAAGGAATCAATGCTTGAACATGAGGAAGAGGGACTTTGAATGGGGTCCTCTAAATTAGGTAATGGAAATAAAGTGCATGGTGGCATTGGGTCTTGTATTTCGGAAACATGACAAAGATGTGCATCAAGAATTGGATTATCTTGGCAATCAATTATGGATAGCCCTTGGATAATTGCATCCTTGGGTTTATTGTTTGATGAGGATAATATGGAAGGTTCTTGTGAAACTTCTAGAGGTGTAGGGATAGATGTCACTGGAGAGTCAATTTGTTTGCGAGGGGATGAGGCATTGCTAGACATAAGTGTATTATTTTGATCTTCCTCAAAGAACTCACTTGGTAATTTCCTTAAGAGCATTGCAATAAAGCCACCTTTCTTTCGAGGTTTTGACATAGTTGAATCTGGAATTTGAACTTGTTTGGAAAGAATTTGGTCTTGGTTTGATGTCATGTTTGGATATTGGACTTGGTTCAATTGTTTTGACATGTTTGAAACTTGGCTTGGTGCATGTTGCAAGTTTTGTTTTTGAATGTTTGGTGGTGGTTGTTGACATTGATATGTTGATTGAACTTGTCGATATTCCACCATTGGTTGAACTATTTGTTGACATTGTATAGTTGGTTGGAAATGTTGGAACTGTTGAACAATTGGTTGTATTGGTTGAAAATCTGATTGATAGTAAACTCCTTCTTGTTCTTGATGTGAAGGCACATAATGTTGAAATTGATGTTGTCTCTTTTCTTGAAATTGTTTCATCATCTCTATTTGGGAGAGGAGAGCTGGTATGTCTGATCATTCAAGAAGAGACCTTACATCAATTGGCTCAATCTTTAGATTTTGACCTGGAAATTTTTGAAACATTTTGGACATTTGTGATCTATTCTTCTGAATGTTTTTCACTCTTTGTTCCAAAATCTCATTTTCTTGAGCTAGTTTCTCCTCTAGTTTTTGTATTTGGACATTTACATCATCATGGAAAGTTTGACCAATATTGCCTTGTTGTTGGGTTGGATAGAATTGTGATTGCATTGTCGATTGATATGTCAAACTGTGTTGCATCATTGGTGCTTGGAACCTTGTTTCAATAGACATGTCACTATGCAAAATGTAATGTTTTTGGAATTTTTCAAAGACAGTATATGATATGCAACTAAATGCCAACTAGATAGACGAGCATGCAATCTATGTTTTTGGTTGCTTTTGAAGATTTTGATAAACTTTTGAAATGCAAATCTAAAAAGAGACCCTTAGGAAATTGAAATGATGTCTAGACCTCAAAGGACAAAAGGACTTAATTGACAAAGGACAAGATGACAATGTCTCCCCTATATGCTTGGATACTAAGCTAGGTTTGATGAAATGATATTGATGACAAAAGGACAAAAGATTTGATGAGGTCTAGACTTCTTAACAATGACTTAGGGTTTATCAAAGATTTGGATTACTCAAGTATGACAAACCAAAGTTTTGACACTATATGCTAAGGGACAATTAATATGCAAGTGACCCTAATATAATATGATAATGAATTAAGCTTAATGAAGAGACTTAGGGTATGCAAATGCAAATGTATGACAATGGTATGACTTTAATGCAAGAGGACACATGCAAATGGGTGACTCTTATTGATATGAAAAGGAGTATGACTTAGATGGAACTTAACCTTGATAGTTAACAATGAATTTTGCAAAATGCAACCTAGGATGAACCTAAATGCAAGTGACATGAATGTTAAGACAAGATTTTGAACAATGTTTGATCATCATATTGGAAGATGTGTTTTGAACCTTGTTGAAATTTTGTTGGATGAATGTCTCTTGTGTTTAATCTTATGTTAGATCAATTTGCCTTGTTCTTGAAATGAGATAAAATTCAACTTTTGACAATCAAAGAATACAAGATATTGCAGCTTAGACTCAAGACAATCATGCTCATTCCCACATTTCTTATGGTAGGCAAGGACATTAGGTACTTGAGAGGTAGACTCATTATGGGATTCAAGGAGAATACATAGATGCTTGACCCCATGGGCTCCCCTCCACGGCACTCACTTCTCAAGGCAGCCAAGCATCAGTCCCCATGGAAATCTCCCCATGGCGAACTTAGTATCTCTTCCAAGTATCCAAACTTGTCCTTCTCAAGCAACTAGAAGGGTTTTTGGCCTCTAAAATAAGGTGTTTAGTAAGGATTTCTGTTAAGTTTTACTCCTTGGTGTCACGCAAGTGTGATTGAGACATTAAGCCCACCAAGATACCAAGCAAATGTAGTCGCGCAAGCATGATTTAGACCTTGAGGCCCTACTTAGATGTTGATATGAGAAAGAGTTCAAGGGTCATCACTTCCCAAGTAACTACAATTCCTACGTAACCCTTCATTCAAAGCTTTCACTCATCAGGTATTTGTTTATAGTGAGTTAGAATGCCAAGGTATTCTAGCTGTACTCACTTTGGGTCATTCCCTTCTCACGATTATCACTTGCTTGCAAAAGCAAAGTGGTCGGGAAGGCAGTCCCTCTAAAGGTAACACTCAATCAAAGACACGAACATGGTATTGAAGATCTAGATTTCTGATCACCCTAAGAAGGATGAGAGCATACTCTCCTACTCCAATGTCACACTCAACAATCAAAGCAAAAACATGCATTCATTCCATCCTATTTAGAAATCACTAGGTGCCTAAATATTAATTGCAAACACAAAGTTTAGTTGTAGTCCAAGGCAACCTGCAAAACCACCAAGTTAGAAGTTTGATATGTTTGGTCTTTGACTAGCGAACCTGCAAACAATTCATTAGTAGTTTGTGAAATAATTCTTTGTCAAGCGTTTCGCCACAAAGCTACCAATAATGTTAGAGAATCAAGAAAAATGAATCACCATCAAAATTAATCCATAAAAGTTGTGATTCTTTGTCCTCTTAGATTAATCTATGTGAAATTTATCAAATTTACCACCCTAGATTAATCTAGATAAAATTTGCATGAATGCATGATTAATTTGCCAAGTTAAATTAATCTAGATGAAGGTTGCATGATTTTGTTTTTTGAAAATTTTGACCATTTACAGTAGCATAATTAAAAATATTATAACTTCCTTAATATTGATCCAAATCACAAACCATAAAATGATCTGGAAAGGTAAAAACATGATCTAATATACCCAGAAATCGTTTATTTTAATTCTGTATGAATTTTTTTATGTTATCAATTGATTATGACTATTTTTTTTTCTAGAAGAAAAATCTGCAATTTCTCCACAAAAAAATCTGCAACTTCACAAAACATTCAAAAAGATATTAGATCCAAGGATGTTCACGTCGGGTTCACCAATTAATGTAGCATAGGAAATAGGAAATCATCACAAACAAATAGAAAATACTAATCTAGCTCAATCACAAAAACTAGAATGCAATGAATCTATCCTAAGCACACTCAATAGAGACATGAAATCAAAACATTCAAAATTAAAGACATATGCAAACCAATGGTAGATTTGAATGCTTCTTCATGCGGCTCCATTGTTCTTCTTTCCTCTTCAAATGGTTTGGTTGTGGATCTCACCTACAAGTGCACACACATAATTGAAAGCAAGATTGACATTGATTATTGATCAAGAGTACTAGAAGCGCGATTGACTAGAAATTCGATAGTCTAATTACCAATTATTAGGGTATTTGATTGAAGAAAATCATCCAATTTATAGATAAATTGGAGACAAGATCAAATTAGCATGACATGGATATTAGAAGCAATTGATTTCAAAATGGCAAAATTTAGTGAAAAGAAGAAGGTTATGACACCTTCTATGTCATGAATTATGACATATTGCCAATGCAAAGCTTAGAGAACTAGAACCTTATGACATCTTGCTATGTCAAGAGTATGACGCATGAAGCACAAAAATAGGGAGAACTAGAGACAAGTTAATTAGGTGGAATTTTGCAATTAGGAAAATTAGAAAATAGGTGGAAATTAAAAATTTAGAAATGATGAAAATTAGGAAATTAGGTAAATTAATTAATAATTTGTCATTTATTAATTAATTCACAAAAAGAGGAATAGGTTAGCCAATTAAATAAATATTTAATTGCGATGAGAAGACTTAGGATAAATAAATAAATTATTTAACCTAGAGGGAGAAATGACAAATTGGGTTAAATGAATAAATCATAAAACCTTAGAAGATAAATTAGAAATGCAAGGATGACAATTAGGTCTTGATGTAAGATTGATTTGATGTCAATTCGATCATGATTTTGAATTGATAACTGACCAGTGTTGATAAATGATTTAATTGAGATTGGCTAACAAAAATCAATGAAAAATTGACAAAATTGACATGATTGAAAAGGACAAGGATCGATGATGAATCGATCGCAATATGACAAGATTGACAAGGACAAAGATCGACCAAAATCATGACTGAAGATTTGCTATTGACAAGACCAAATTCAAAAGCGAGACAGATGAAGAATGCAGAAGAAGGACTCGATGCTCGCAAATGATAAAGACCAAGTGCGTGACATAGGAGAAATGTTAATGCGACGCAAAAACCTAAAATGAGGCAATGCGCAAATGTTAAAGTACGATTCCGCAAGCGTTGACCATTTTTAGATGTCTACAGTAACTAAACCTACTGCACCGCCACCTCCAACAAGGTAGCCTATACAAAAGAGAAAACTAGTTACATCTACTTTGGCAACCAAAAGAAAAAAGAAGAAGAGTGATGATACTAAATCTAGTAAGGCCACAAAGACCTGTGTTGAATTAATTGATGAAATTACAAAGGATGGAATGTTAAAAAATGTATCAATTTATTATGAATATTTAGAGGATGATGAGAAAAATGAGATTGAAGAGGCAATTTTGTTATACATGAATATATATAAGAAAGCCTTAGTAGAAATTTTGAAGGAAATTCCTCTATCAGTATGCAATAAATTAGATGCTAGAAGACTTGATGTAATAAAGAGGGATAGGGAAATTAAGGAAGTAGAACTTTTGGAAATCTGTGGTTCAATAAACAATGAGGAAATGAAAAGATGCATAGATGTTGCAAATGTAATAGTATTAAGTAGAAAACCCCGACAAATAAACCTAATTATGGGCAGAGTTAATGAGGTGATAAATGAGACCAGTAAGCGTTGGACCAAATTCTTCCAGAAAAATCCATATTTTCTTACATCTCATGAAGAGTTTGTTAAGGCAACAACTTCCACCATTCCAGACAAATCAAAAGGGAAAGGTAATTTGGGAAGTTCAACTCCAATTTTGACTAAACCAACAGTAACTATAGATACATAGACACAACCGAAAGTAAAGGAAAGTGTACAGTCAGTACCGGCACAAACTTTTTTTGAGCAAGGAAATGTACAAGATACTGTGAATATTGTGGATAATAATCTACCGACAGTAATTGACACTGCACCAAGTGGTGAAGCCACCGATGCTAAAGAAGATAAGGAAAAGGGAATTGAGTCTACATCGATAGTTCATATTGATTCCCTAACAAAGGTTTTGGCAATTAACACTTATCAAGTTGAGAAGAAACCAGTCACTAAGATGAGTCCAACTGAGTTAATGATGATGGCTACTTAGAAACTATTAAAGGAGGGATCTGCAAATAAGGGAATAATAGATCAATCAGTTACAGTGTTACATAAATTAATCCCTGATTGTCAGATTGAGAATGAAGCAAGCCCTTCTGAAAAGCTTAAGGGATTAACTAAGCACATATCTAACAATTTTCAATCACTGTAGTAGATATCAAACCGACAGGCATTAGAAAGATTTTTGTGGCTAAGAAAGCCGCCTTTGACCAGATCATTGAAACAGAGAAAAATAAAATTGAAGCTAAACTCATTATTATTGAGAATTGATTGAAACAATGTACAAATATCTACAAGGTCTATTGTAAAATAGAAATTCTTACAGCAAATGTAGATAAAAAATTAAAGGAATTACATGATAAGGTAGCTAGCATTGCAAATTATTTTGATGGATTAACCACACTGACAACATCTATTGATGGACAAATTTTGTCTTTGGAGAACGAAATTTTTTCTTTTGAGAAGGAGAAAGATAAAATCATTCGGAGAGCAAGGAGTCTTAGAGGATTGGTGAGTCCTAGATTGGATTGACTAGGTGTACATAAAAGAGAGTGTATGGACATGATTGCTAAACCCACACGAGAAGAAGTCAAAGAGAAGGAAACACTTACACATTTACTAACTGGACTAGCATCCATATCTGAAACTTTCAAAAATGGCTGGAACACATACCTACAATTGTTGGATAAGGCTTACCCAGAAATTTTGAAGTTAGTCAAGCTCCGGTAAAACAAATAGTATTTATTCATTCTTTTATTCTGAATTCTTTCAATTCTTTCACCAGTCTTTGGCATTGATGCCAAAGGGGGAGTTTATGTATGTGAAAAATATCAAAAAAATATCAGATAGGAACATATGGGAAGGACATTAGAATATCAGGAGGAGTGTATTGCTTAGGGGGAGCATATTTCAGTTGAACCAGAAGGGAATCCATTTTTCACACTAGTGTTGCCATCAATGCCAAAGGGGGAGATTGTTGGCAGTTGACACTCATCGGATTCATTTTGTTGCCATTGATGGAAAAAAGATCAGATGGAAGTCATATACCAACATTAGGAGGCATTTACCGATAGACACTAGCATTGGAGTATCCAGGATTACACCAGCACCGACACTGGCATCAAGTACTTCAAGGAAGCCGACATCAAGGAAGATTTATTTTAAAAATCATTTTGTAATTATTGTCAAAGCCGACATTGAATTTCTTTTGTAATGTATTGTAACCAACATAAGGCATATTATTTGTAATGGGTATATAGGTCAGTCAGCTAAGTCATTTTGTAGAATGTCACATAGGAGAATATAGCAGAACTATATAATGTGAAGTATATGTATCTAGATCATTTGTATGCGAATGTTATATCATGCAATGATTTATAGATAGTTTGGAAAGAATTCTTGGAGGAGAAGAGATACCAGTAGTAATGTTCAGGGTTTATGAACTGGTACATAGCAGAGCTAGAACCAGAACTCTATTTGGCATAGCAGATGAATTTTGTGAGTTCATTTTCATTGTTTTACTTTCGTAGAAGCTTGTAGTCAGTGAGACTTTTTAGTGATGAGTAGTGTGCTTAGGAAGTGTGCCTTCCTACATGTGTAGGCCCCCATTATATGTAATATCCTTTCATAAGACCAGTGAACAGATATTGTGGGTCACAAATCCCACCAGGGTTTATCCTCTTTGAGGTTTTCCACATACAAATTCTACGTGTTATGGTGTTCATTTATGTGGATGGTTTATTTTATTCAAGTTATATGTTTATTTATTTACCATTTTATATGTGTATGGTATAAAAGGATAAAATCTTATCATACCGACAAAAAAATGATTCACCTCCCCTCTCAGTGTTCTTAGATCCCAACAAGTAGCACTATTTGCTGCATTTTGAACAACTTTCTCTTTATTCAGATTGGTGTCTTGGTTGTCTTTTCGGGTCAGAACCTCCTCCCCATCCAACTTAGTTATCATGGATTTTTGTTTCAAGTGTAACTTTTTTGTCTCATGAAAAGCCCAATGGTGGAATCTGTAAAGATCAACCAAAGAGGTTCTGGTCACACCCAGAATGTCAAGTATTGGCACCAGAATGTCCTGCAAATTCTCAAAGTCTAAGTCCATCTACTGGGAATCCTTTCTATCACCAAAAGACCTTCAAACTTGTTTTGCAAGCATAACATTAGTAAAGTCTTTAATAGACCTTAGGCCAAGACCCTCAAGATTTTTTGGATTACAAACCTTCTCCCAAGCAACCAATGGAAATGTTATCTTATCTTCAACCCCAAACCATAAAAACCTCTTCTGAATTTTTTCAATGGCATTAGAAAATTTACCTAGAATCTTGAATAAGCTTAAGGCATAAACAAGAAGATTATGAAGAGATGCTTTGAGGAGCTGCAATTTAGCAGCTTGACTAAGTAAAGCTCCTTTCCATGCAACAAGTTTACTATTAAACCTGTCCATGAGAGAGATCCAAAAAGAGTTAGGAGGGGAGGTGACCAAAGGAAACCCCAAATAGATAGATGGAAAACGCTCAATAGAACAACCAATAATGTCAGTAATTTTCCCCTATCTCGCTAGAGGAGTATTAATGAAAAAGATAGTTGTCTTATTCCAATTTATCAGTTGACCCGAAGCATTAGAATAAAGTTTTAAAGCTCTTTTAAGGACCTAGCTTCATGAACTAATGCATAACCAAGAAGGATAGTCTCATCCACAAATTTATGATGAGAAAAAAAAATTAGAAAATGAAGACCTAACACCTTTAATAATTCCAGAAGCAGCCAACTTTTGCAAGTGTCTGCTTAGACTTTCAACCATAAAAGTGATTAAAATAAGGGAGATAAGGATCCCCCTGTCTTAAACCCCTGGATGGTTTAAAAAAGGAGGAAGGAGATCCATTAATAACAATAGATAGGGAGGTAGTAGAGATAAGATGCCAAATGATGTTAGTAACTTTACCATCACAGCCTAAGGCTTGTAGAATCCTTAGCAAAAAAAACCAGTCCACTTTGTCATAGGCTTTAGCCAAATCAACCTTAATGAGGAAACCATCTTTCTTAGAGGCTTGAAGTGAGTGAATATTCTCATGGACCAAGAAGATATAATCCAAGATTTGCCTCCCACGAATGAATCCATTCTGATGTGAGGCTATGATGGAAGGTAGCACAACCAACAATCTGGATGTAACAACCTTAGAGATGATTTTATATAATGAGTTGCGGGGACTAATAGATCTAAACCTATCCATAGATTCCACACTAGGCCTTTTAGGAATAAGAAGTAGGAAGGTAGAGTTAACCTCTTTAAGAAGGGACTTGGATCCAAAAAATTCCTTCACAACATGAACAATATCCTTACCAACAATATGCCAAAAATGTTGGAAGAAGAACATGGGGAACCGATCAGGTCCAGGGGCTTTATCCCCCTGGAAAGAAGAAAAGGTTCTCCTAACTTCCTCATTAGAAGGGATGGCACATATAATTTTCTTATGATCATGTCCAATAACCTTTGGAATATTCTATAGCAAAGACTCTTGATCATTCAGACAAAGATTTGGATCAACAGTAAGAAGACTAGAGAAAAAATGAACATCCTCCTATTAGCATTTGCATGAAGATTGCATTAATGAAGTATAAGTGTTGTCATTGATATCAATTATAACTGGTAATGGAGTTGTAATGCAACCAGTAGTTGAGCTAGTGAAGGAAACCGATAACCCTACTTGTTGATATGCCAAACCCTAACCGATTGAGATTTGTGAATTGGTTGTATTGATCTAGGATCAAATGGTGATCGAAGATGATTATGCCACGTATGCATGATGGATGTGATGAGTTTCCAAGAGGTTTTGGTGTGTAGAGATAATTGTTTTATCTTCAGAATGAGCGAGTGCATAGCATGAAGTGGAAACCACGTGATGAGTAATAGGATTCAATGAAGCGGTGATCAAGGAGCGGTTGAGGTTGTCTTGTACAATGTGCAATGATTTCTATGTAATCCAATGGTCATGTTTGAACTAATTTGTTTGTAATCCAACGATCATGTTTGAACTAATTTGTTTGTAATCCAATGGTCATGTTTGAACTAATTTGTTTGACACACTAACACTTAACCAAAATTGCCAACAGGTTTTTGATGTGTTACCAACCTAGTGTCAGTGTCATTGATTACCGAACTAGAAGGAGTATCTGTAGAATGTTTGAAGATAGATAGGAGCATGAAAAGGATTTGATCAAGAAAAGTAGTTCTATTTACTAGATCAACAAGACCCTATTGTTCTCTAACTATTACAACAGTGAAATCCCTTAATCGGGTAAGATTTAACAAAATTAGTGCTTTCTAAATCCTCTAACCAGGTGATCCATTAGCTTGGATTTCAAATCCTCTATCGAGGTTACTCCTAATAGGGTATTTTTTTTAATAGGCCATTGTAGTCAATCCCTTAACCAAGTGGACCTTAACCTGATCTGTTCCTAACAAGACTTTTTTGGAAATCTTTAACAGGCTTGGCTCCAAATAGGGAAAAATTCACAAGAGTTTAGAATACTTGTGGGTATTCATCCCCGCCATAGTTTTTCCCATTTGGGTTTCCACATCAAAAATCATTGTGTCAAGTGGTGATGGTTTATGAGTTCAGTTTTGAGTTTGGTGAAATTTTAGATTGTTTTCCATCTACTGGTTCATCCCCCCCCCTCTCAGTAGTTGACTGGCTCATTATTGATTCATCATATCATCAATTCATATCAGAGCATTTTAGGTCCTCTACTGTCTAAGCCTAACAACTTGAGGTAAAGATCTAGGAGAACATGATGTAGAAAGAAGGTTCGAAGTTCAATAGGGAAAACTACAAAATATGGAGTGATAGGATGAAGATCTATATCGAAAGATTAGGAAGTCAATATTGGGAACATGTTGTGACCAAATATAACTTGCCTAGTGGGATTCCATCTGATTATCAAAATAAAGAGCAATAATAAAATAATCAAGCATTGGAGGCTATTATGAGTTTCTTGTCTGATTCAGAGTATGTTGATGTCCATGGTTTGGAGACTGCTTATGATGTCTTGAAGAAACCTAAGGATATCTATAGCAGTAATGAGTATGTGAAGATTTCCAAAGAAGAGAGTCTGAGAGGTAAATTTAATGACATGTGGATGGCTGAAGGTGAGAATATCCAATAGTATGGTCAGAGGATCAAGGAGATAGTTGGTGAGATCAAAAGTGTTTGTGGTAAAGTGGAGGATACCACAATTTTCAATAATGTATTGATAACCCTTCTATCGATCTATGCTATTTGAGTTGCAAGCATTTAGGAAATCAACTCTATTGATAAAACAAAGGTAACTCTTGACTCCATTATTGGTAAACTTATTACATTTACATTTGAATTAATAGTTTTGATGAAAGTGTCCAGAAATCGGAATCTGCATTTAGAGCTTCAGTTTATAATCCACCTATAAGGAAAAGTAGAGATGTTAGTCATAGTCATGAGTCAAGATCCAGTAGAGAATTTGATGATGAAGACAGTTTGATCGAGTTTGAAGCATTTTTGGCCAAGTGGTTACCCAGAGGTACTAGAAAGTATAGAGGTAAATTACCTTCGAAGTGTTTTGCATGTAACTAGATTCGACATATTGCAACTAATTGTCCAAATGGAAACAATGATAAGAAACATGAGAAGTATAATAAGTACAAAGGAAAAGTTAAAAGAGATTTCCTCATTGTAGTTGATGGTGGAATCACAGATGAAGAATCTAAGGGAGATGAAAATGAAGACATTGTGTTTGTTGCCATTAAAGAGGAGACATCTGATCATAAGGCATTAGTTTCTCACATGGATAATTCTGATGATTGGATTATTGATAGTGATTGTTCATACCACATGACTGGTGACAAGAGTAAATTTCTTACTCTAAAGGAATTTTATGGAGGAGTTGTAAGATTTGGAAATTACTTAACCTGCATGGTAAAAGCTAAGGGAACTATTTCTCTTAATGGAAAGAGTAGTGCACATGATGTCTGCTGGGTTGAAGGATTGAAACACAATCTGTTGAGTGTTGCTTAACTCAATGACAGAGGTTATCAACTAGAATTTGATGATGGAATGTGCAAAATCTATGGAAGCAAAGGTGAACTGATTGCAACTGGAAAGCAGACAAAAGGTAACTTGTTTCACCTAAATCCTAAAGTCAACAATTGTGTAATTACTAAAGTAGAAGATAGTTGGCTTTTGCATCGAAGATTTTGTCATGTAAGCTTTGATAATATTGTCAAAATTAGTAAGTCCAAGTTAGTAAGAGGTTTTCCTTAGTTGGACAAACCACTGAATGCTTTTTGTAAGGAATGCCAATTAGGGAAGATGAAATCCTCAACTTTTAAGAGAAATTCTTTCTCAATAAAACATTTGCTAGATTTGGTTCATACAGACCTCGGTGGACCAATAAGGACTAGAAGTATTCAAGGTGATAGATATTTTATGATCTTCACTGATGATTTCTCAATAATGATGTGGGTCACATTCTTCAAGGACAAAAAATAATCCTTTAGCAAGTTTAAGGCATTCAGGGCCTTAGCTGAAAAGGAAAGTGGAAAGAAGATAAAGTGCTTAAGAACTGATCAAGGTGGTGAATTTACTTCAGAGGAATTCATTAGATTTGGGAAGACAATGGAATTAAGAGGCATCTTTCTGCACCTAGGACACCATAGAAAATGGTATAGAAGAGAGGAACAACCGGTCAACTTTTGAAGCTCCTAGAATGATTCTAATACAAGGAGGTGTAGCCAAACTTTCTGGAGAGAAGCTGTCGGCACAACTGTCTACACTATGAACTAGATATTGGTTAAAAGAGGTAAGAATAAAACTCCTTATGAATACTAGTATGGTAGATCACCTAATGTCAATTACTTTAAGGTTTTTGGTAGTAAATGTTTTATCAAGAGAGGTGACTATGTTGGTAAGTTTTATGCTAAGAGTGATGAAGGCATATTTCTTGGTTATTCCACCAAGAGAAAAGCCTACAAATCTTTCAACAACCAGACAAAGAAAATCATTGAAGTGTTGATGTCCGAGTGGATGAGTGTCCTGAAGATTTAGGAGAAACCAGTGAGGATAAGAAGGAAGATGAGCCTTACATTCTGATTTTGGAACTAGAACCCATGAAGCTTGAAGTTGGTGAAATAAATGTTGTAGTACCAGTTCAACCGGAAAAGGTAGATTCTTTAGAAGATGAAGATAGCGAGGAAAAAGAACCTGAAGATAATGATCATGTTATTCCAAAGCATGTGAGACTCAATCATAATCCTGATCAAATTATTGGAGATAAAGATGATGGTGTGTGAACTAGAAGAAGAATTAGAGAGAATTTTTGTATGATCTCCACTATTGAGCCTAGAATAGAAAAGGAAGCCTTTGGAGATGATCATTGGATAAAGGATATGGAAGAGGAGATTGACTATATTGAGAAAAAATAATACATGGACCCTAGTACCTAGACCGGTGAACAAAAATGTAATAGGTACTAAATGGGTGTGCAGAAGTAAACTGAATGAAGATGGAGTAGTAGTGAGAAACAAAGCCAGATTGGTTTGCAAAGGTTATGCATAGGAAGAAGGAGAATATTACAGTGAGAAATTTGCACCAATTGCTATATTGGAAGGTGTTAGGACTCTACTTACATTTGCATCATATAGGGCATTCAAAGTATATCAGATGTATGTGAAGTTAGTATTTCTAAATGGAATACTAGAAGAGGAAGTCTACATTGAATAACTAGATGGTTATGCTTTGACTTATTCAAAGTATATGGTGTGTAGACTACAAAAGGAACTATAAGGTTTGAAGCAAGCACCAAGAGCTTGGTATGAAAGACTACATTCACACTTGGTGAAGATAGGTTTTCAGAGAACCAGTGAAGACAATAATATATATCTTAAGACTATAGGAGATAAGATACTGGTTAGTGAAGTGTTTGTGGATGATATCATTTTTGGAGGAAATGATGACATGAGTGATGAGTTTGCAAATGAGATGAAAAGTGAATTTTTCTTTGGTAGGAGAGATAAAATTCTTCATAGGTTTACAAATTCAACAAATAAAAGCTGGTATTTTTATCACACAGTCCAAATATGTGAAAGAGATATTGAAGACATTTGGAATGGGAGATTGTAAATGAGTTGGGACACCAATGGTTACAGGTTGTAAACTATCTAAGGAGGATGATGCCACATCCGTTGATGAAAAGGAGTACAAGTCTATGATAGGGAAACTACACTATATTGTTCACAACAAACAGAATATTGCTCATGCACTTGGATTAGTTGTCAAATTTCAGAAGAACCCAAAGGAGACACACATGGTAGAACTAAAAGGATATTTAGATATTTGAAAGGTACAATTGATTATGGATTATTGTATCCATATGTAGGTAACTTTTATTTGAAAGTCTATACATATGCAGACTACGCAGGAAATGTTGATGATGAGAAGAGTACGACCAGAGGTGCATTCTTTCTTGGAGGAAGGCTTGTATCTTGGAGTAGCAAGAAATTTTTTTTTATATCATAGTTGACTGTTGAAGCTAAATATGTTGTAGCATATATTAATTGTACCCAGGCAATCTAGATGAAACACATTATGGAAGGATTCAAGTTGAAGATCACAAAACCGGTAAAGATTTTATGTGATAACACAAGTGCAATAAATATTTCAAAGATCCCGGTGTTGCATGCTAGAACTAAGAATATTGAGTTGAAATATCATTTGTTGAGGGAGAAAGTTTAGAGTAAATATGTGTTACTAAAGCATGTATCTACTAAGCAATAGCTAGTGAATATCTTCACTAAACCTCTACCTATTAAGACTACTTTTTAGTATCTTAGAAGTCAACTAGGGGTTGTGCCCCTACATGAAGTTCATTAAATAGATTATGAAGACAATAGTCCAAGAGCTTATTGAAAAATCTTGAAGCGGGATTGGCATAGAGTGGAGCTACTCCACAGGGGGAGCAACAAGTTGCAGAATAGTGAAGTATGACATTGAATGTTTTACTTTCACTTTGGAATTGTTGTCAAAGGGGGAGAAGAACTGTATGATCGATAGGTTAAAGAACTGTAGCCAGTTACCAACTGAAGATATGGAGACTCAGTTGAAGGAGAGTACATGAAAAATGTAAACCGGGATTCGTATACTTGTGTATGTGCATTACTCTCAATCATCACAATCAAAGGGCATGCATATTTGTATTGCCATCAATGCCAAAGGGAGAGATTGTTGGCATTTGCATGAGAACTGCATTAATGAAGTATAAGTGTTGTCATTGATGTCAATTATAGCCAGTAATGGAGTTGTAATGCAACTGATAGTTGAGATAGTGAAGGAAACCGATATTACTAGTGAAGCAGTGAGATCAACCTGTAACCCTACCTATTGATATGCCAAACCCTAACTGATGGATATTTTTGAATCGGTTGTATTGATCTATGATCAAATGGTGATCAGAGATGATTATGCCACGTATGCATGATGCATGTGATGAGTTTCAAAGTGGTTTTGGCACTTAGAGATAACTGTTTTATCTTGGGAGTGAGTGAGTATATAGCATGAAGTGGAAACTGTATGACAAGTTACAAGATTCGATGAAGCAGTGATAAAGGAGTGATTGAGGTTATCTTGTACAATGTGCAATGATTTCTATGTAATCCAATGGTCATGTTTGAACCGATTTGTTTGTAATCTCTATGAGATCTTAGGTTTGTGATGTGTTACCGACCTATTCTTTTTCTTATAAGGTCGATGATTTATTTTGTTGTAGTGTTGGAATTTTGGTTAAGTGTCAGTGTGATTGATTTCCAAACAAGAAGGAGTATCTATAAAATATTTGAAGGTAGATAGGAGCATGAAAATGATCTGATCAAGTAGAGTAGTGCTATTTACCAGATCAACAAGACCCCATTGTTATCTCACAATTACAATAGTTAAGTCCCTTAATCAGGTAAGCTTTAACAAGCTTAGAGCTTTTTTAATCCTCTAACGAAGTGATCCATTATCTTGGATTTCAAATCCTCTATTGAGGTTACTCCTAATAGGGTATTTATTTTAACATGGCATTGTAGTCAATCCCTTAACCGGGTGGTCCTTAATCAGATCTATTCCTAACAAGACATTTTTGTAAAGTTTTAATAGGCTTGGCTCCTAACAGGGAAAATTTCAAAAGAGTTAAGAATACTTGTGCATATTCATCCCCACCGTGGTTTTTCCCATTTGGGTTTCCATGTCAAAAATCATTGTGTCAAGTGGTGATTGGTTTATGAATTCAGTTTTGAGTTTGGTGAAAGTTTAGGTTGTTTTCCATCTACTGATTCACCCCCCCTCTCAGTAGTTGACCGGATCATTATTGATTAATGATATCATCACCTCCTTAGCAATATCCTCATCACTATTAATAGTTTTACCATCAACCACTAGCTTAGTGATTCAATTAGTAGCTTTATGTTTCACAGAGGACATATGAAAGTATTTGGTGTTTTTGTCTTCAGTAGGAAACCACAATACCCTAGACCTTTGTCTCCAAAAATATTCTTCATTGGATATAATCCTTTTATATCTAACAAGGACCTCGTTCTCTTTATCCCTTGTAATATATTTATAACCTTCTTTTTGAATAAGATCTTGAAGTTGTTTCACCTCCATCTTTAAAGCATTCTTCATGACAAAGATATCTCCAAAAACTTCCTTATTCTAAGCCTTGACCCTTTCCTTCACATACCTAAGTTTTTTAATAGCCTTAACCAAGAAGAACCCTCTTCTATTTAGGTTATCAATTGTCAAAATTCTTCCATGACCAGTAGCCCACCAGAAACAGTTGAATTTGGGAAAGAGGCCTTTGATCCAAATATTTTTCTAACAAAAGTTATCCATTGGGTCTTCAACAATACCATGATAGGTTGACTTAACCGAGAAGGCTCTTGAGGGGTTTAACCACTAGATCCATTCATCTTACATATGAGGAGAGAAAAAAGAGCATTTTTTTCTTGTTTGTTTAATGGATGCTATAAATATAAAATTCAAACAAAAGAAAGGCTTTAGGAAAATAAATGTAAATTTCACATTGAATTAAATGCTCATCTTTGATATAGTGGAAAGTAAGAATTATTTCTTTTCATTGCACATTTCATTATAATTTCATCTTAGAGAGTTTGAAACAAAAAAAATTTAGAACAAAAATTCAATTTGTAATTGATGGACTCTAAAATTTTGATTAATTCTTTTTTTTAAATAAAATGAATTTATTTCATTTTTATAAAATACATTTTCATTGTTATCTAAATTACAACAAACATGCATTATAGTATTAGTCACAAGTGTAAAAGAGAGCATTAGTTTCTATAAGAAATATGAGGATAGATAGAAAATCCAAAATAATTAAAAATAAAATAGCACATGCTTCGTTATTTTTCATTCAATACATATTACATATTTATCGGATTATCCAATCCTATTTTGTAGGAAACAACTCTATAAGAACTCCTAAGTATATGATTTGTTTTTAACAACTTAACTTCCTACAAACAAGTTCGTATAACCATTATACTAACCTATATAACAAGCCATGTGACTAATAATAATATTAAGTTGTTTCTCAACAACTTAATATTATGGCACTAATTTAAAACACATGTATAAATACCCCCCATAATGACAAACCTAATTATTTATGCATCCTATGATGCAATATTCCTAACACCTATGTGAACACTAATTCCCAACACCCTCTCTTAGTGTGAACATG
The DNA here is from genome assembly GCF_030272615.1 of Cryptomeria japonica. Taxonomy (NCBI): domain Eukaryota; kingdom Viridiplantae; phylum Streptophyta; class Pinopsida; order Cupressales; family Cupressaceae; genus Cryptomeria; species Cryptomeria japonica. The sequence goes on from NC_081405.1 coordinate 556,122,284, forward strand.
GGGAGAAAGTACATCACAATACTTGATGACCACACTCAGTCATCCTAAAGTATGAGTAGGGACATGAAAATCTACTCATAACAAGCAATAGTAGAACTAGCCTCTCTATGCTCAGTGCTATATTTTCATCGAAGGATAGAAACAAACACATCTACCCATGGAACCAAGGATAGGGACTAAAACATCTATCCAAGGTCTTACATCAAGGTTTTATAGGGACAAACACATCTATCCAAAATCAATGTCATGAACAGGGACACACACATCTTCTCATAACAATTATGATTGGTGACACACATCCAACCATGATTACTAACTCTTGTAATTGGGGACAAACACATCCAATCATTTACATCATCTTGTGAATGGGGAAAAATACATCTAATCATTTACATCATCTTGTGAATGGAGACAAACACATCCACTCACAAACAACTCAAAACTAGTGATTAGGGACAAACATATCCAATCACTTACATTGAAAACTTGAATACTAAGACCTCATTGTCACCTATGCAGCTACCATTATAGATCATTCCCACTCTGATCATAGATTATATGAGATGGTTGTCACTCCTATGTGGAAATCAATCTTGGATTAAGTGATTTTGGCACAAATAGTTCTGTCACTAATGCAGTTTAATGACCTAATTGCTAGTGATTGATGAGAGGTTACCAAATGTCCTCCAGCCTCCTATGCCTCCATCCCCCTATTAGTTTGCTACTAACTTAGAAAATCTTTCTTCTGAGTCTCATTTCACAAATATAAGGAAATAATATATCCTCCCCACTTAATGCAAATCTTTTAAAAGAGAGTCGAGTACCATCAATCATGCACTCAATTTACATAGACAATTGATTTTTTTAAAAAACAAAAAAAATTCCAATACAAATTAACAAATTACTAGCCTTACTAATAAATCATACTATGGATATCCTATCACAACATAGCCAAAGTACCAATGGCAAGTGTACACTTGATAAGAGGGGTCAACCAAATGATACCAAACACATTCAAGTATACCAATGAAACATAACAAAACAAAGATCTAAATGAAAAAAAAATTTAATCATCCATCTCCTAAGATTGTTCCATTGTTCTTTATCTCCAAGGATCCTTCAAATCAAAGTGGCTCTTATCTTGGATGAGCACTTGATCTCTAGGATGACTACCTAAAGAATGAGGGATAGATGATCAAAGGTCTAAATGCAATATGAAACTAAGATTTTAGCATGATGTTGATATGAAACTAGCTATGATATGGTGCAATATGACGAGATTGAAATGAATATTAAACTAACATGATATGATAATGATATTGCTATCTAAAATGCTTAAGCTTATGAGAGAGGCAAATGCAAATTATTTATAACTTGGATGCATAAAACTTGGATACAATAACTTGGGGATCTAATAACTTGGGGAATCATGATTATGATGAAATGGGAGTTATTTATTGAAGAAATAGTCAATTGGATGGCCAAGATCGAATTGGCTTAAGAAGAGATAGGATTGAATGATTTTCAATCCATGTGATATTTTCAACCCAATCCCGTGCTGACAAGTGTCACCATGAGATGGCTTGAGTGGAGAGGTAAGAATCATTAAATGCTTGAGTAGAGATGGTGGTTAATCCCATGTGGGAAAGGTTATTGGATAAATATATTATCTAATGGATAAAGACTTTGTCCAATGGACAAACTCTTGTGCAAAGGTTAGTGTGTTGAGAAGTGAAGTCTTGTAAGAGCAATAAATTCTTTTTGAAGACTTTGGAGGTTAACCTGCTTGAAGGGAGAAAACCCTTAATGGATTATGTAAGAGCCTTTAATGGTTATTGAAGACTTTGGGGGTTTGAGAAGTGACTTGTTTTTTCTTAGGAATGAGACAATGTTTAGGATAGGATTTGATTTAATTAAGTGGGTTCTAGGAGGTTCTAGACGAATGATTAGGGTGCAAGTGGGAGAAATTAGGATTTTCAATTAAAATAAAATGATTTATTTCAATCAATGAGTGTAACTTGCATTTGTAGGGAAACACAACTAGGAGGGTAATTTATAAATAGATATTGTTTTATTTATATTAGAAGATTAATTTAATTAAATGTGGAAAGGGGATTTAATCAAATAAATAGGATTTATTCAATTAAGAGAAGAAAGGTTAATTAATCAAAATATTAAATTTGATTAATAGATGAATAGAAGAAAGGAGACATTAATTAAATCTTAATTTAATTAATGGTTGGATAAATGATAATTAAATAAATAATGTTCATTTAATTAAGTGGAAAGAAACAGGTTTCTATATTTTGCCCCTCTTTGAAGTGGCATGTGACCACATGTTGATTCAAAGAAAGATCACTTGATATGTTGCCCAGATTCTCGACTTTAATGATGTTGCCAAAAATTTCATATGGTGCCCCAGATATTGATTTGGATTTTGATATGATAATAATGCCCCATAGGGAGATGAACTAAGAAAAAATTGATGATCAAGTTGATTTTGTTGATTTTTGATGATTTTTTAAAAAAAATCAATTTTTTCAATTTTTTGATTATGATCTCTTGATAAAAAAAATGTTTGATTTGTGAAAATGTAGTGCGAGAAGATAACACACATGCCTCAGACATCCACCTAGGTATCAAACCCAAGGTGACATCAACACTTACCATATAAATCCCTAGGGCTTTCTTTCTGCCTCATTTGTGCACTTGTCATTTGGAGATTGGAGCTTGTAGAAGAGAAGAGGAGAAGGAGAAAATGGTGCCACCTCATCACCACCATAAATTTGAGTGACTTCGTCAATTTGAGAGGCTAGCTGAATATGCACCTATGATAAGTTAGATTTTTAACCTCTTTGTGTGATTTTTTGAACTTTTTAGGTAGATTTTCAAGGTTTTCATGTGTTTTTCCACGCTTTTTTTGTGCCCTAGTTTTTTTAAATTTTTAGCGCATTTGATTGTTAAATTAGCGCATATGAGTCATATCACATATAATCATTTGATTAGCACATTTGATGAGGTTTTTAGTGCATATAATATGACTGTTAGCACATATGAAAATTGTTTTAGCGCATATGACACAGTGGCACTATATTAATATTTTGTGAAATTTTTTAAGTTGGCAAATTTGATATTTAGATTGTGGATTATGTCTAATACTTTTTTGTATGATCGCTAGTTCTTGATTTTGTCTGATATGTGAGAAATTTTGAATGCTGATGTTGGTAGGACTTGATAAAGTGTCTGTTTTGTGTTTGGATTGATAGAGTTTATGATCAAAACTCTTGATTGATAGTGTGACTTGCGTCACTGATAGGAGAGGTTCACTTGACAGTGTTTGATCAACACTCCAAGTGTTTGATAAGTTCATGACTAGGTCATTGATAGGATAGGCTAAGATGAACCTTCCCATGTTGATAAGAGTTTAAGATCAAATCTCTTGAGTTGATAGGGTGACTGGCGTCACTGATAGGATAGGCTAATATGAAACCACCTAATTTGATAAGAGTTTATGATTGAAACTCCCAAATGATAGGGTCACTTCTGTCACTGATAGGATAGGCTAAGATGAACCCACCTGATATGATAAGAGTTTATGATCGAAACTCCCAAATGACAATGTGACTTTCATCACTGATAAGATAGGCTAAGATGAACCTTCCCATGTTGATAAGAGTTTATGCTTGAAACTCCTGAGTTGATAGGGTGACTGACATCACTGATAGGATAGGATAAGATGAACCTTCCCATGTTGATAAGATTTTATGATCAAAACTCTTGAGTTGATAGGATGACTGACGTCACTGATAGGATAGACTAAGATGAACCCACCTGATTTGATAAGATTTTATGATCAAAATTCCCAAATAATAGCATAAATTTTGTTACTGATAAAATAGGCTAAGATCAACCTTCCCATATTGATAAGAGTTTATGATCGAAACTCTAGAGTTGATAGGTTGACTGACATCACTGATAGGATAGGCTAAGATGAAGCTTCCCATGTTGATAAGAGTTTATGATCAAAAATTTTGAATTGATAGGGTGAATGACGTAACTGATAGGATAGGCTAAGATGAACCTTCCCATGTTGATAATAGTTTATGATCAAAACTCCCAAGTTGATAGGGTGACTAGTGTCACTGATAGGGTAGGCTTTAAGATGAACCTTCCTATGTTGATAAGAGTTTATAATTGAAACTCTTGAATGATAGCATGACTTTCGTCACTGATAGGGGCTCAATGAGATTGATTAAGATCTCTTGCTAAGATGATAGAATAATTATTTGATTTAAGTCATGATGATTGATCCATTTGATAGATATAACTTATATGGTGTTGATATCTTGATATAGGTGTCATTTGGTGTAGTGATGTCTCAGAAGTTATACCCCAAAATATTTTCTAGGAGGAAAGATCTTAAAGATGATGATAGAGTGGTTATTGTTGCATGTGGCTTATCTCATATCAAATTCATTCCATTCTATTGGAGGAACATGGCTCTATTGACTGCATTAGTGGAGAGGTGGAATAATGATCATAGCACCTTTCATCTACCAACTAGAGAGATTAGAGTGACACCAAAGGATGTATATTGGATCTTGCGGATTCCTATCACGGGTGAGTTGGTCACCTATGATGTTGAGGAGCAAGGAGGCACAAAGGAACTATGATAATTTTTTGGTAATCTGCATATCAGTGGATACTCGATGGCATGGCAGAACATGGTTGATCAGTATGCGCTTATGCCTTTGATGCTAGTAGGTTTTATTGGTGGCTTCATCTACCCAGACATGAGATGACATGGGTATTTTGTCAGATGGGGTTGTCTATTGCATTAGATGGTGGGGCACATTACGAATGGGGTATTTGTGTGTTGGCCCACCTGTACCATTATTTGCATCATGTAGTATATGATGAGGCAACTAGTTTTCTAGCAGGGGTGACACTTCTTTAGATCTAGGTATGGGAGCATATAGTAGTGACCAGACCAGTGGTGGAGAGATCATGGCTAGTTGGGCTTCTGCATTTGATTATGTATCAATAGGCAGCTTCCCAACCCATTCTTTTAAAGTTGGAGTATTGGAGACAGGTCCTAGATGATATGGATTCATTGATATGGAGATTGTATATGGATTGTGAGGTTTGGGCTGAGGATGCCAAAAAGATCCCTATGTTATTCCAGAGTGTAGGTACCTGATAGGGCCGACCCCCTATGTAGTAGAGCGATTTCTTTTGACTCATGTATATCGACAGTTTGGTCGTACCCAGGGGATGCCTCAAGGTGATGCCATATATGCTCGAGTGGACAAGCAGAGCACAGATTGGGGTCCAACCTTAGATTTTGAGATAGCGTAGGAAGAGTTCTACTCACTTCCATGGATATGGTAAGAGATGCATTTAGGGCTGGTAGATGTAGGGATGATTATGTTGTATGCTTAGTATTTTGTGGAGCATCCCTTTCCTCGATTAACAGGTCTAGGGGAGCCAGTACCACCATCAGAGGAGGTAGATGATGATGATGATGAGGGAGAGGAGGTAGACGATGATGATGATGAGGGAGAGCTAGGAGGACAAAGTGGTGGTAGATGAGGTCTGGGGAGAGGAAGAGGTATGGGAGGTGGTGGGATTGGCAGAGCTAGAGGTCAGATCATCCAAGGAGGATATGGTGGAGGAGGAGACATAGGTGGTGATGGAGGAGGAGATGCAGGGCGGGGATGTGGTGTAATTAGGAGAGGTGGTGGATGGAGATAGGATCTAGGATGGGGAGGGCCATTGCATCTAGGGGAGATGGTAGGTGGAGTAGAAGGTGAGGAGTTAGACATGGAGGAGATTGAGGATAAGGAGGGGTCATCTGAGGAGACGAAGTAAGAGTAGTTAGGAGAAGAGGTGATGGGTAGGATGGGGGATCCTAGGGAGGAGGAGGAAGATCCTTAGCCATTGGTTAGGAAGAGGAGGATAGACATGCCACCATCTTTTGCCCCAGTATAGGTTACTTCAGCATAGGCTGTACAAGATCCACAACTATTAGAGTCACTGATGTTACAAATTTCAGTGCCTCCTCATCACCAACATGCACAAATAACTTCCCTACAGTCTACGGTACATGGGCTACAAGTTCAGTTGACACAGGAAGAGGAACAAATAGGCTAGCCACAGAGATATGTTACCTCCCTTATCCTAGAGAGAGATACAACCTAGGTGAACAGGGATACAACACGAAAGGGTTTACAAGCTGCACGAGCTCATATTGCGCGACTTACCACTGAGAGAGATATAGAGATAGAGTGGTGATCCATGCTTAGTATATCATGCAGACCATCTAGCAGACAATCGCCCAGGGGTTGAATAGGGATACCCTAAGAGATCTCATGTGGCAGTTAGAGTGAGAAGATAATTACCAGAGTCTCTATCATAAGGTTGTACCTCTAGAGAGGCGAGAAACATCCTATGTTCTGAGTTCTCAACATGGGGGATCTCAGAGACTAGAGGGTAGCCGAGGAGTCTCATGACCTAGGAGAGATCTTGATGGTGATGACGTAGGTGTAGGTATGGGTGGTGGTTTGGGTGGTAGGCCAGTAGATTTGGTTGGAAGCCACTCCTAGATTACCCCTCATTTGATGTATTTTTATCATTTTGATCTATTCCTTGATGAGATGTATACACTGATATATTTATTTTGATTATTTTGATATGATATGATGTACACATTGATGTATAGTGATGATACAAATCTCCTTGTTATGAACATTTTATTTGTGAGATGATATCCAAGGACTTTGGACATTTATTATTTTTGTTTATTTATTCTAACATGACTCAGTGACCTTCCTTTGGATCCATATGGGTTACTTTATGCAGGATGATATGCTTTATACATGATATGGATGCATTTACTTTAATGATCTAGATTTTTATGTGCATGATTTTGTTTTTACTATGTAGATGATATCTATGTGATGTGTGTGATGATATGATTCTATGATGATGTGATCTATATGTTTTGAAAGTGATATATGCCTATATGATAATTTTTATGATGTGCAGATGTATGCAAATGATGATCATGATTGATGGATTCTATATGATTTGAAGATGATATATGCCTATATGATGATTTTGATAATGTGTAGATGTATGAAAATGATGATTTATGCAATGCATATGGATGTGTTCTATGATGCAGATATGTACATGTGCTAAATGAATGTCTTATTATGCTCTTGTGACGTATGCATGTGTAGATGGTATGTATGGTGAAATGTAGATGTGATGTTGATATGATGATGCTTTTTAACATGTTTTTGAATGCTTTGGATGATGATATGATAAAGGCTTTGATATAGTGCTAAATGTACTAATGGTAATGATATGTAACTAAATGATATGATGTGATCAATGAAACTAATGAAATGATATTAATGATAAATGATATGTAGTGAAATGTCAATGATATTAAGTGCAATGATACTAAATGACATGATACTAAATGAAATGATATTAAATTATAAATGATATGGAAGGACAATGATTCTAAATGTGATGATATTGAAGGTCAATGATACAAAATGAAATGATGTGAAAATGCCACTTAAATGCAAATTTGATGATACAATATGATAATGTCATTATATGATATAAAAACTACAACTAAATGCACTTTAAATGATATGATAATGAAACTAAATTCACTTCAAATGATATGATAATTCACTTTAAATGGAATGAGAACTAAATTCCTTTTAAATGATATGAAATGGTATGAAATGATATGAACTGTACCCTCTGAGATAGTCATCCTTTCGATAAAATTTGTAGTGATTCCTTTTTATCATCATTGAGATTTTGAAATGCTGAAAGTTAATACAAGCAACATAGTATACTTTAACCATGATGACTTGAGTATAACTTACATGAATTTTAATATTTCAAGATGACACAAGCATCGAGGTATGATTTAACCAAGACAACCTGAGTGTTGTTTGCATAAAACAAACAAGAGTTAACCTTCATCCTATACAAATTTGAATGTCCTTAGTGATATGTTTCCTGATCATGTCTTAAGATAAATTTGTATAGTAATAAGATTTCACTCACAAACAATAGACCAAGAAAATATCAAACTACTTCCTTTCATCTCTACTCTTTAAAACATCCTTGAGTCGCTTAGGAGATATGGTCACACAAAAAACATCAAAAACTACTATAGGTAAACATTCATGCTACCCCATGTAATTGTTAGATAAAGCATCTTGCAAATGTATCCTTGTGTATCTTTAGAAATCAGTTTGTGTGTCTAGGTCTTGTGTTGATGTAAACCATTGATAGTCACGATCTATATTTGCATTTTATAGATCTATGTTTATGTGTTTGATTATCTGTTTTCCTAGCCCAAAAGGTGAGTTTCTCTTAGCAAAGTCGGGATTCTTTGCCCCTGTCCTTAGAAACTACTTTTGATAATGGATATGTACATTGACCACCAAGCCATGGTGAGATATGATGCGGATAGCTTTTGGGATAATCAAGGACAGTGACTAACGCTAAGTGTGTCCAAGATTGTGTTGCATGTAAAACGTTTGGTGAATCTTTGCCAATGGCTTAGATTAGATGGACACAAAAGATATGATTTATGTCCTAATAGATATAAAAGTCGCTCTATCACAAATAGAACCTATTTCCAGGTTTTCACTACTTGTTTTTATTGCACTTTTTTTATTTTTATGATTTTTTTGTATTTTTCTTGACTTTTTTATTTTATTTTTTTGGTATTTTTCCCTTATCTTTGCATTGGACGACTTAGGTGTAGAACTTCTTGAGATGGATTCTATTGGTAGGTTCATCCAACATGTCTCATTCTGATGTAGATAGTTGATATACCTCGATTCATAAGTTGATATGATGACAAAAGGACCTATCCAGTTTGGTTCAAACTTGCCCTTCTTTTCTCGATCTTGTTGATTGTGGGGATTTTCCTTTAGTACCAAGTCACCAACTTGAAATGCCCTTGGGTTTACTTTTTGGTTGTAGCTCCTGCACATGCATTTCTGATATGCTTAGAGGTGATCAGAAGCATGTTGTCGGTGCTCATCTAGCAGCTCTAACTCTTGCATTCTGTTTACTCAATATTCTTCATCCAGAATGAGTCACTTCATAGTGATGGAATCTTGACCACAATAGGTCAAATAGCCTCTGATCCATACACAAGTGAGTATGGTGTGGCTCTTGTAGGTGTGCGGATGTTAGTTCCATAGGCCCATATTCCCGATTTGAGTTGGACATGCCAATCACGACCAACATTGTTCATTGTTTTCTTTAGGATTTTTAGAATGGTTTTGTTTGAGGCCTCTGCTTGGCCATTCCCTTGTGGATAATAAGGGGTGGAGAAATGATGCTAGATATGAAATCGTTCGCACGGTTCTTTCACATCTTGATTTTTGAATGGTCTTCCATTATCAGTGATAATGGAACAAGGAATGCCATACCGACAAATGAGATAATTCAAGATAAAAGAGGATATAATTTGTTTATCGGTAACTGTAGTCAAGGGAACAACCTCAATCCACTTTGTAAAATACTCAATGGCGGTGATGATGAATTTATGTCCATTTGATGAGGAAGGATGAATCTTTCCCACTAGATCATGTCCCCATTGACAAAATGATCATAATGTAGTGAACGTTTCTAGCTCTTGTGTTGGTGCATGTAAAATATTTCCATGAATTTGGCATTTCAGACATTTCTAGAAAACTGGTATGATTCTTTTTCCATTGTCGGCCAATAATATCCCATCTTTAGAAGTTTTTTGCCTAGAGTAGGAACACTTGAATGTGTGCCACAAATACCTTTTTGAAGTTCTTGCAAGGAAGTTTCAGATTCATTACAATCAAGACACCAAAGAAGAGTACCATCGAGACCTCGGTGGTAAAGTGTATCAGCGACAAGGGTATAACAAGCTCCTTTATGAACAAAGTTGCGTTTATGGTTTCTAGATAGATTTGGTGAAATGGTTTTATCTTTAAGGTAGGCATAGATATTTCTATAGAGGGGTGAGTGCAACTAACTATGTGGAATTTTCGTAGGCATGGAAAAACAATTACTCCACCAGGAATTCATAATGATTCTGTTTCTCTAGTATTTGAAAGAGTGAAGCAATGGTTGCCATGATGTCTGCATCTTTATTATCCAACATTGAAATTTGTTAAAAATTTATGTCCACAAAGTATTTCTTGAAGTCATCCATGATTCTTTTGTATGACATCAACTTGTTATCTTTTGTTTGAAAGTCATCATTAACCTAATTGATAACTAAGTGAGAGTCTCCAAAGACTTTCAACTCTGTTTTCTTCCACTCTAAGACCACTTTGATGCATTTTATTAGAGCTTCAAACTCAACTATGTTATTTGTGCAAGAAAACATTAATCTGAAAGACCTTGGAATAGTGTGCGCTTCTGGAGTGACAAATAAAATACCTTCACTTGATCCATGTTGTGTGTATGATCCATCAAAGTACAAAACCCATGGTTGTGTTGTGACTATCAAGACATCTGTGTCTAGAAATTTAACATGCATTGGATGATTATCTTTCAATGGAGCTTTTGCTAGTTGATCTGCAATAGCTTTACCTTTGATTGTTGTTTTGTCTGCGTAATTAATTTCAAATTCACTTAAAATCATCACCCATTTAGTTAGTCTTCCTGTTAAAGAAGCTTTGTTGAGTAGATACTTTAATGGATCTATTTTTTCTATTATCTTGATTGTGTGAGCTAGCATATAGTGTTGAAACTTTTGAGAAATGAAGACCATAGATAAACAAGATTTTTCAATGAAGGTATAGTTAAGCTCATATCCATTCAATGTTTTGTTGATGTAGTAGATCGCTCTTTCTTTTCCTGTTGAATCCTCTTATGCTAATAAAGCTTGTAAAGATACCTCAGTAGCTAATATATAGAGAATGAGGGGTTTGTCTTCTATTGGTGGCACCAATATAGGTGGATTAATCAAATATTTCTTGAGTTGGTGGAATGGTTCTGCACATCTATCCTCCCATCTACAGGGAACATTCTTGTGGAGCAGATGAGTAAATGGAAGGCACTTGTTAGCTAGTTGAGCAATGAATCTTCTGATGGATTGTAGCCATCCTTGTAGAGATCTTAACTGACTGATATTATTTCTAGGAAGTGGAATCTCCATGATTGCTTACACCTTTGTGGGGTCCACCTTGATTCCCTTTTCTGATACTATGTATCCTAATAGTTTGTCAAATGCTACACCAAAACCACTTTTTAGGATTTAATCAGGCATTGAATTACTCTAGCCGGTGAAAGATTTTGTCTAAAATTTCTAGATGTCCTTCTCATGTAAATGATTTGGCTAGTAGTTCATCTACATAGTCCTCCATGAATGTGTATCATGCCATGAAAGATTATGGTCATTGTTCATTGATAGATCAATCCCAGGTAAAAGCACAATTTGTGTCACACTTTTATAAAGGAACCGGCGAATACAACTAAAACTATTTAATTTCGACCACATAAAAGTGGCATTTCTAAATTCAATTTTGAAATGATGTAAACTAGAAATATGAATGAAATTTATGTCTGTTATTTTTAGAATAATTAGGTAAAAAAAAGTTATTTTTTTAATAAATTCAAAGATAAATTTTTCATTGCTAAAAATTAGGGGTTTTAGTCGGTGTCAACAAAAAATGAAACTGGACTCATTTTTTTATATTTTTAAAAAAAAATTGATGTATATTTTTATCGTTATAATATTTTGAAGTCCAACATAGATAAATTTGACAGTTTTCATTTAGCGTCACCTTTTGAATACTAAATTTATCATTAACCCCAAAAAAAAAAAATACTCTTTTCGAGAAGATTCTCTCATCTTGTGAAAAATAAAAAATTTAATATCATTTAATATATTTTTTTAATTTCTAATAAACTTCTTTTTTAACTTTAAAAAGCTACTCGCAATTTTTAATTAATAAAAAATATTAAAATTAATCAAAATACTTAAAAAATTATGTCTAGATTCGTGACTTCAAGCTCTACAAAAGGGTATTTTTCAATTTTTGTAAAAAAATATTCTGCTTGAAGAAAAATTGAACAAAAGTGAAAAGTTTTAGAAATACAAAGTTTTTCACCTTTTTGTGCGACATCACATGACACATAGGCTAGTCTAGCCGGACTAGCCTTATTTCAAACTATAAAAAAAAATTGATTTTTTTTTTAATGGACTCATTTGAACTAAGGGATTCCGGTCAAACTAAGTCCAACTAGAATATTGGTGCCATTTTAGTGCCATGTAGGTGCCACATGGCACCACATAGCTTGGGGGTAGTGTGGTTGGACTTAGTTTGACCGGACTACCCTCAGTTGGCCCTAAGTGTGACACAACTCTATGCTTATACCCTCCCACATTCTTCAAGCTGAAAGGCATGACATTCCAGCAGTAAGTACCCCATGGACATGTAAATGTTGTTTTATCTTGGTCTTCTGGTGCTATTTTGATTTGATTGTAGCCCAAGAAACTATCTATAAGTGATAACATAACATGTCATGTTGTTAGATCTACAATTGTGTCGATGTTGGGTAAAGGAAATTCATCCTTAGTGCAAACTTTGTTCAGATCCCTGAAGTCGTTGCATATCCTGATACTTTTTCCTAGTTTCAAAACAGATACTATGTTGGAGATCCACTCTTCATAGTCGATTGGTTGAATGAAACTGACATCCAGTACTTTCTTTCGTTCTTCTTTGACTAGCAGTTCCACATGTGGATTCATCTTTCTCAGCTTTTGTTTGACAAGCTTAGCCTTTGGACCTATGGATAAATGATGCATGATCAAATCTGGATCAATTCTCGACATATCTCCATAGGACCAAGCAAAGTTGATTTTCTTTTCTTTGAAAAAAATTGTGAAATTGGGTTTCTCTTGATCTATTAAGGATGCAGCTAGGTGTAATGTCTTGGTTGTCTCTGTTGTGTCGACATTTATTGATTGTGTTTGCTCAATCAATATTGATGATCTCTCCTAATAGTATTTAGGAAGAGTGTCAAGTCTTTCATCTGTCAGCGACTCAAATAGGTTTTCACTACTGGATACGTCCTTTCTTTTTACCTTCTTGTGATCTATTACTGTCATTGGATGGTTTTCACCAATAGATCCATTTTGTCTTTAATTTATTGTGGGACTAAAAGACTTGGCACTCCCCTGGTTGAAGATATCATTATGAGATTCGCTAGTGGAGCATGTTTTAGGGTTTATTGAATAGAGGTAATGGATAATAGCATCATCATCTGGGAAGATAGGTATATTGAGTTGTTCAGGTTGTTCCCAATCTATGAGTTCATGATGTACAAGTGGTTAGGAATCATTATGGGGATTTATCATTATGAGGATTTAGGTCAACAACTTTAAGGGTCATGGTAGAGACATTGTCAAAGTTATTAATAAGATCAAGGCCTATGATGATACTCTCCTCAGGAATGCCTATCTCAAATTGACACTGCTCATTTTCACAAGCTTCGTAGATATGTTGTGGTCCACATTCAAATGATCTAGACCCTGATACTTTTCCTTCATCAGGTATGGGTATATACGTATAGAATACATCTATATCAATGTCAAAAGTTTCCTCAAAATAAGAATCTCATTCCTACTCATGTGGGTCTATTTCAGAACTTGCTTGCACCATATGGATTTGCTCATAGATATTTTGAGTAGCTTCCTCCTTCTTGATAGAAAGTTCTTCTTATTGGCATTCATACTCTTCTTCCTTTTGTTTGTGGATTGCTTCTTCTATTTTTTATTGTTATATCCATTCCTATGATGATTGTTGTTGTTGTGCTGATTTTTTTTTGGTTGATGATGTTGTTGATCCTGTGGTTGATTGTGTGGTCCATAGCTTAGGCCTGATTTGTCCTTGGTCTACTGTGAATGAGGTTGAATCAGTTATATGATACCTTCTTGATACTTTTCAATAGGACCCTTTCCCTTGTATCCCATATGTTGCATGATCCTAAATCCATTGCCATATTATTTTGTTGGGATTGTGAAATCAACAGTTGTTGCTCTGGTTTCTTCTTCATCATTATATAACCAATTTAGAACATCTTTATCCTCTCTTTCATCTTTTCGTGTGCCTTCTTGGATAAATTCACCATCAAACAATTTTATGGGTTGTGAGGATTGTTGCCTTGATGTTGATGGTTCCCCATGAGACCTTGGTGATATGGGTAACTGTGATAAACATAGGGATTTAAAAGAGTATTCCCCCATGCCTTTGTCTTTCATCTATATCTTCTTTTCAACATCTATGGATAAATACTTGAGTTGATCCAGATTGCTTGATGATGTGGAAGCAAGATCTTCCCTGTTATGTGGTACTAGGACATTCTGAGCTACTTTTAGATTTTTGCAATACAAAAAAGGATTTGTGTGTGCTGACACTAATATTTCTTTCCCATTCTATTGAAACTTGTGACATTGATGATATGTTGAGGGTACCTCTTGCATATCATGAAACAAAGGACGACCCAAGAGTATGTTATCGGACAAGTATATATCCAAGACTTGACAGATGGTGTCCTTTTGAATTAGTCCTACTTGAATGGGAAGTACCACCAATCCTTTTGTTTCTCTTTCTTCATCATCATATGCTTTTATAGTTATCTTCTTTTTAGGATCAAGATCTTTTTCTGAGAATCCCAATGCATTGATAAGTTTTAGAGTAAATATATTTAGACCAGCTCCTCCATCTATTAGTACATGTTTTATCCAATGTTTATGGACCAAAACTTCAATATGGAGTGGGGTGTTGTGCGGATGATTAAAAGAGACATCATCATGTTCTGAGAATGATAGACTATGAGGTGTGGTCAAATGTCCCACCATGACTTGTAATCAATTAATGTCCTGATCTTATGGAACCATAGTGTCAACAAGAGCCCTCTCTAAGATATCCTTGTGTACCAGTGAAATTTGAAGCAGCTCTAGTATCGATATCTAGTCAGGTGTTTTCTATAGGTTATCTACCAAACTCTATTGATTTCTAGGAGGTGTTCCCTTTCAATACATATTTGGATTGGGTTGTTGTAGTTACATTTACCTAGATATGTTCTTGTTTGTTTTTGATCTTGATGATATTCAGTTGATTGTTACATACCGATATGTGGTTGATGGTATTGTCATAAAAATGGTTTATGCACCCCCCCCCATTTGTTGTTTGATGCTCCTTCCTTGTCCTAATTGGGAAGGGGATTCTTGAATGCTTCATGATCATTGTTGGTTTTATCCTCGTCTATCGTTATGTCACCCTTGTCTAGTAATTCTTGGACCAAGTTTTTCAACCTTAGGCAATCATTTGTGCGATGTCCCTTGTTTCTATGATACTCATAGTAGTATGTGTCATTCTACCATGAGGGTTTGACTTGTGGTTCAAAAACCCTTATTTTTTGCAATGTAATGAGTTTTTTCCGATAATTCTTGAAATGTTGATTTAAGAGATTGCCCCAAAGGTGTGAACTTCCTTCGATATGGCACAGGTTTTGTGTTATTGTTGTTACCTTGATTGTTGTTCCCTTGATAGTTGTTTCCTTGATGGGTGTTTCATTGATTTTTATTTCCTTTATTGTTGTTTCCTTGATGGGTGTTTTGTGGTGTAGTACCTGATAAGTTTAACACTGGTTTTTTTGATTTAACAATTATAGCATGAACTATACCATCATTGACAATATTTTTGTTCCTTGTCCAAAATTTGGATTTTTCTAAGTTGTTGTTGTAGTATTTTTAGCTATAGTTGTTGTTTGATGAACTGGAACTTTCCTTAGAAAATTTTAAAACTCCCATTTTTATTAAGGCATCTTCTATCTGGATGCCATTGTCGATCAACTTTTGAAAACTAGGTAGACATTGTAGTTTAAGTTGATAACGCATCTTGTCATTTGGATTATCTACAAATATTTGTATTTTCTCCTTTTCAAGTACAGTCTGGGGATATCTAGAGACCAATCATCTCCATCTCTTTAAAAACATCATGAATGGTTCATTATTCTTTTCTTTTGTGTTGCAAAGGTCAAGCATGGTGACCTCATGTTGAATGTTATAAGAGTATTGTTAAACAAACTTGTTTACCAACTCTTCAAATGATCTAATGGGATGTGTGAGTTTTGAAATCCATTTCATCATTTTTCCTCTTAGGCTTCTTGGAAATAACCTCATCATGTAGGCGTCATTGCGAGCAAAATCCAAGCTTATTGTGCAAAATTCCCTTACATGATCGTGGGGCTCACTTCTACCATTGTATTTGTCATACTTTGTTATTTTGTAGTTTTGTGGGAATGGTATCATGTTCAATCTTCTATCAAAGGGGTAAGGATAATTATCCTCTAAGGAATATCGTGTTGTGGTCCCTTGTTGCATGTCTTGCATTTGTTGTTGAAGTGCTTGTAGTTGCGTAAATGTGGTAAGGGGATTGTTTTTATTGTTGGTGTTATCTTGATCATTAGTGTTGTCTTGGTAATTGGTGTTATCATGATCATTTCTATTGTCATGGTCGGTGTTGTAGGTGTATGTTCTCAATTTTGTCCTTTTTAGATTCTCAGTTTGCTTCGGCTGATCCATGTCAAAATCCTCAGGGATCTTCACACCTTTGATAGATAGTTGGAGGAAATATTTTGTGTTTATCTGTTTTGATGAGTTTCTCTAGGATTTTTTGTAGGCCAGGGTCTTGTTGGGCCTCTTCGATAATGTCATCCATTATATCATTCTCATCTATATTTAGGTACTTTTTCCAGGTGTTAGTTTCTCTATGACCCATGCTTGATTCAGGTTGTGCGTCCAACTCATTTTTTTATGGGATCGTGTAAAAACTGGCATGTTATTGATTTGATTCAATAAGTGATTGGATATTTAGGTAGAGAATCTAAGTTGATATTTCCTCCTTTGTTAAGACATTGAGAGAATGTCGACTTTTGTTTGACGGAATGTTCTTGTAAGGTTTCCTCATCAAACTCAATTCCTTTACCACATAAATAGATACAAAAGCGGTACAAGAAAGTCCAATGTTTTAGGAAGAGTTCACGGTTTATATAGAGAAACCTCCTTCTCTTTAGGAGTTCCTTTTGACTAGGTTGTATCATTTTCAACTTGTTCTTTTGATGGAGATTCTTCCTTCTTAAATGTTGAGGAATGGTCATACAAGTGATCAAAATTGATGTTGTTTATAGGTTTATTTGATAACAAATACCTTGTTTGGATACTCAAGCCTACTAAGTCAAATAGAGGGTTCGATACACCCTCTATTGATGTGACTAAGTGCATCAAATGATATAATAAAGTTCCCTGATTGGAAGGATGATGTATCCTGATAATGGAAACTAGATTGATTTGACTGACTTGAATATCTAGACTAAGTACGCTGAAGTTGATATTGGTTAAAATTGTGCAACTTGGATCACTAGTTGATATTTCTCTGATTTTGTTGGAAGAAACCCGATTTTTGTTATTTGTAAAGTGATTCCTAACTTTGTTGATATTTTTGCAAGATGTTTGTTTGATATTTGACAAGAACGCAACAAACACTCATGAAAAAAATAGTAGTTTTGGTCCTAATCTAACATGAAGTGTATGTTCTTTTGAGGATCCTTTCAAATCCCCAATGTTTTCACTAGTTTGATATAAGAAAAACACACAAAGAAGAATCTTTATTCAAGGGTCATAAATAATATCATAGCCCACAACTCAATACTCCTTCAACTGAAACAATCCTATCTACATTTGATTTAGTGGGTTGGTAAACTTGGCTTTAAGTCATTCCCCACTTAGGTTGTTCCCCTCTCATTGGCCTTATGGGCTTCTCAGGAGGGCAGGCCTATTGAAAGTTTTATCTTATTGCAAGAATTGAAATAAAGAATTCAAATAGTGAGTTTGTCTTTTTGATCACCCAATTAAGGGGAGAGCATATACCTACCACTTTCGTGACACAACTTACAACTTATTATTTTTAATCCTTCATTACAATGACTATCTAACTACTATTTGGAGATGTTGCTCAAACAAACATGGTGTTAATTTTAGTCTCACACATAAATTGCTTTTGACTTTAAAAGAAAATATGATCAACAAAATAAAATCACTTTTCTAATGACAAATGTGGTTTGATCTTTTTAACTTGCACAGAGAGATGTTGATTATTCCTTTTATCCCTTGCAAAATGAAAGATTGTCTTTGTTCTTTTTAGAGAGCACTAAAAATGAAGTGTGAACCTAACTTGCAAAATGGAAGTTACATTTTTTGTTCTTTTTGACCTCTTTGCAAGAAATAAAATGTGATTCTTTTTAAGCACCAAAAAAAAGAGAAGTGCAATTATTTTTAAGCACCAAAATGACTATGAAGTTCCTTTTACCTTTGCAAGAAAAAGAGGTGAATTATTTTTGTACCCTTTTGCAAAATTGAAAGTTTGTCATATTCTTTTTAACAACCCAAACGAAATGTGAACTATCCTTGCAAAAATAGAAGTTTGATTTGTTGTTCTTATTATCCTTGCAAGAAAGAAAACATGTAGTTCCTTTTAAGCACCAAATGAAAATGATCTTCTTTTTACCTTTTGCAAAAAAAGAAAAATGAGTTCTTTATACTATCTTTGAAAGAAAGTAAGAAAGAAAGAACGAATCTAACTTCTTTTGAGCCTGCAAAACACTATTAGAACTTGCACAAAATGAGTTAGCCAAAAATCCAAAATAATGGTGGGCTTTACAAGCCTTATTTTCCATCCGGTTATAAATTTTTCTTGCTCACTATGTTAAATATGCTAAAATAGAGATTGTATGCGCCAGAAGAAGGACTAAATGTGCTAAAATAGAGACTATATGCACCAAAATAAAGACTGTATGCACCAACATAAATTTTATATGCACCAAAATAGAGATTATATGTGCTATAAGAAAGACTATATGCACCATAAAAAATGGGTATATGTGCAAACAAAACTTTGCATGTGCTAGAATAAGGTACACATGCTCTATAGAAAATGTTATATGCACTAAAAATTCCTCTATGAAACTACGGAAAAATTTGTTAGAATGAGTGGGTTGTCCCATAGTGGGTGCCAAAAATGTAAACCTGATAAGAGGGGTCAGCCAAATGATAGAAAACACATTCAAGTATACAATTGAAACATAACAAAGAAAAGATCTAAATGACAAAACAAGTTAATCATCAATCTCCTAAGATTGTTCTCTATCTCCAAAGATCCTTCAAATCAAGGTGGCTCTCAGCTTGGATGAGCACTTGATCTCCAAGATGACTACCTAAAGAATTATGGATAGATGATCAAAGATCTAAATTAAATATGCAACTAATATCTTAGCATGATGTTGATATGAAACTAGCTATGATATGGTGCAAGATGATGAGTTTGAAATGAAGATTAAACTAACATGATATACTATCCTAACATGATAATGCTATTGTAATACTAATTCATGATAAAGAAACTAACATGCTGTGATAATGCTATTGCTATCTAAAATGCTTAAGCTTGTGAGAGAGGCAAATGAAAATTCTAGATAACTTGGATGCATAAAACTTGGATGTAGTAACTTGGGGATCTAATAACTTGGGGGATCCTGATTATGAAGAAATGGTCAATTGGATGGCCAAGATTGAATTGGATTAGGAAGGGCTAGGATTGAATGCTTTTCAATCCATGTGATATTTTCAACCCAATCCCATGTTGGCAAGTGTCACTATGAGATTGCTTGAGTGGAGAGGGAAGAAGAATTAAATGCTTGAGTAGACATGGTGGTTAATCCCATGTGGACAAGGTTATTGGATAAAGTTATTATCCAATGGATAAAGACTTTGTCCAATGGACAAATTCTTGTGCAAATTAGTGTGTTGAGAAGTGAAGTCTTGTAAGAGCAATAAATTATTTTTGAAGACTTTGGAGGTTAACTTGCTTGAAGGTAGAAAACTCATAACGACTTATGTAAGAGCCTTTAATGGTTATTGAAGACTTTGGGGGTTTGAGAAGTGACTTGTATTTGCTTAGGAATGTGACAATGTTTAGGATAGGATTTTATTTAATTAAGTGGGTTCTAGGAGGTTCTAGAAGAATGATTAGGGTGCAAGTGGATCTTGTAGGAGAATGCAAGTGGGAGAAATTAGGATTTTCAATTAAAATAAAATGATTTATTCCAATCAATGGGTGCAACTTGAATTTTGCAGGGAAACACAAGTGGGAGGGTAATTTGTAAATAAATATTGATTTATTTATACTAAAAGATGAATTTAATTAAATGTGGAAAGAGGATTAATCAAATAAATAGGGTTTATTTAATTAATAGAAGAAAGGTTAATTAATCAAATATTAAATTTGATTAATAATTGAATAGAAGAAAGAACACATTAATTAAATCTTGTTGGATAAATGATAATTAAACAAATAAAATTCATTTAATTAAGTGGAGAGATATAAGTGTCTACAACAAAATCTTTAAAACTATACAATTTGCTTCTCTCTATGAACAATATCTTCCTTTTATCTGCATGAAAACTTTGCAACTCATATACTGGTTTACGTAGTAATGAGAACATCGAGACTTAATACCACTAATATATATGTATCCAATCAGCAACAAAAGAGCATTTTCTTACTACATTCACTTAAAGGGACCAAAGTTGGCAATGAAAAGTTACCTCGATCCACCAAAATTTTGGGATCAACGTTTCAATATTCTCTAAGCCAACACTCACCACCTTTGAAGTAGTTGCTGGAATCTCATCACTTTTGTACCTTTCTCATTCATGACACTACTGCAGTGTAACTATTTATGGCATGATGAGTGAATGGTTCTGCTAGCAACCATGTGTGCAGGAAATGATTATATGAGAATGTCTCATCCAAAATCATAGAGACGTCCTGTGGAGAAAATAGTACCAAAAATGAGACGATGGATAATCTTAGTATGAAAGGAGACTTGCGATATGGATAGATATCAAATGTGTTTCAGAGATTACTAGACCAACACACATACTTTATCTGCTTTTGTTGGACATGGGAGGACAAAGCGTGCGACAATGCTTGAAATGCTGACTCGGGCTTGTCCCTTGGTGATCACTCCTACAACAAGCAATGGTATCTAAACCCTAACCGTTACCACTTATTGTAGTTAGCCTTCTGCTACGATGCCTTGCTGCCATGGTAAAATCAAGCTAAGAATGATGTGGTCTATATTTCGCTTATGAAAGTATGCATATCCTATCGACAATCTCCTCCGCTTGGGCAATTCAAAAACTTGCAAAATCTTTTTTAAACCAGTGTAAATATGCATCACCCATTATCGCCTCACAATTACTTTGTCCCATTCAATATGAATGTCCAAATTTATATGCACTTTTCTCTGCAAATTGTACCCTATAAGATCGCTTTCTTTGGCCCTTCCTTTCTCATGTGATGCCAACTATCTCTTCTTCATGTCTACAACTGCATGCATGAAACCATTGTCATGGCCCCTCTATCTACACAGAGAATGTCACTCAAACTAAAGAAAATAGATCTCACAGAGGGGAATTGTGGGCTTCAAAAGCTTCATTAAGCTTGATGCCACCACTAGTTGTTATGCACTGGATTTGTACACAAACTGGAAGTTCATCCTTCTCTCATAACAATATTTAAATCATTAGTTACAAAAGCCACACTAGGTGGAAAAGAACAACGGTGCCCAACTCTGTGGCTTATTGGCATCCAATTGGATGTGGGATGAACTTCTAAAAGATGTCAAGTTTAAGAGGAGGGTCCACAATAATCCAGACTATAGGTCATTTGTACAAGGAGGAGATAAAAGACGCTTTTGAAATATGATGAATGTGATCTAAATTCGGTGTCAAGAATTGGATCCCATAAATTAAGATCTGGTGGATATAATAACATTTGTGGTGGCATGGTAAGTGGATATTTTTATCTATTATATTTTCTATTTTAGAAAAAATAATCAAGACAAAGTTGTGAGTTAATTGTATCATATGAGTCATTATACCTTATAAATTTGGTTATCTTTGTTAATGTAGGTTAGCTATTTTCAAAAGGAACCTTCAGAGGAGGACCTAAAATATGCTTTACTACATGGTTCCCAAGGCCTTCAACAAAATATGATGGATTGAGGGGAGAAATTAATCATTGGTCATGAATCTGAGATAAGTTGTTTATAACATTTTATGACTTATGCAATAATTTATTTGGAGGTATTATGTTATTTCAACAAGTTAAATTTTGTTGTGTATGAGAAGCCCAACAATCAAACTCATCAAGTGAAGCATCTGTTAGTGAGGATGAGAAGGAGATACTAATGTAGGAGCATCCCCAGTTCTTGGCAATCTTGCATCAACCAAAAACATTTATTTTCCAGTTTGTTTTCTATTTTTGCATTTTCAACATTTCTTTCTAGCATTTGTTCATCAGATCTTGCAGAGTTGGATTTTTCTTGAGGAGATCATCATCTTCCTTATTCCTAAACCATAGAGCATTTGGATCATTTTCCGGCAAGTAATCAATTCTGGATTCCGAGACAGTTTTCTGGCACCAGAGCCTCTTGGACCTATTTGCATTGGTGAATCCACCAGATCCCTTCTGTAGCTTACGAAGCCTTAGTTCATCGATTCTGATGTTCCTTGGCATGTGGCCAACCTTTCCTTTGATCTGCACTTCATCCTTTTGATTTTTCGGAGGAATCTCTTTGGTGAAGGCTAGCTTGTTGGTTTTACATGTTTGATCTTGTTCTTCAAAATTTGATACCTCTTGGGCCAACTAGATCACTCTAGATGATATAAATCATTGTAATTGAGCATTGGAAATCAGTTAGATGGAATATAGAAGATATATCCTTAGATTCAAAGGTTCGAAGTTGACCAATTCTATAATTGAGCATGCATGTAGCAGGCCAGTGAGCCAAATCTTGTAGTCTGAATGATGTGGGTTATTTATAATCAGTTTTCATGATCTAATTCATTTAGTTATGCATTACCTCCATCATATCCTCTTGTTTTTGTTATGTTTACTCTTGTTTCCCAGTTCGGATTGATCTCTTTGAGGTCCATCCTAACCAGTGACTGCACCAAGTGGTATTAGAGAAAGATTTTGTTCCAAAGATTGCATTGTCTAGAGAATTTTGCTGTAGGGTGGTGGACTGTGGATCCGACTTGCAGCTGCAGAGGACTAGTGTTAAGATGGCGCAAAGAGGAAATACGAATGGTGGAACATGTGGGAATGTAGACATTGTTGTGATGGAAATGTTGCATGGAATTGTAGCCTGGTTGGAAGTTATTGAGACAACCCAGAGAAGAGGCTGACCTATTGAAGATGTGAGTGAAGATGAAGAGGAAGCACCAGTGAAAGTGGTAGAAAACCCACCAATGATTGATCTAGATGAAGAAAGGTTTTTGAGGGTTTTGAGTAGGCCGAACACTAAACCACATTTTACCCCACTGGAGTATGATGGTAAGTTGGATTCAGATGAATTGATGGATTGGATCTCAGAGATGGAAAAGTAATTTGATTTTGAGAACACATTAGAAGAAAAGAAGGTGAAATGTGCCTGTACCCGGTTGAAAGGTCATGCATCCCTTTGCTGGGAACATTTGTAGGTTGATTGATAAAGAAGAGGAAAAGAGAAGATCAATTCATGTGAGCGGATGGTTGCTAAGTTAAAATCGAAGTTTATGCTAGTTGATTACTAAGTAAATTTGTCCTAGAAGTTGCATAACTTGAAGTAGAAAGAATCTAGTGTGAAGGAGTATACTGAAGCATTCTACAAGTTGAATATCGGATCCAAACATGTCGATGATGAGGTTGAACAAGTTGTGAGATATTTGAATGGATTGAAAATATCTATACAAGATGAACTCAGTTTGATCAAGTTGTAGAGTGTTAAAGAAGCTTACTAGTATGCCCTAAAAGAAGAAGAAAAGTTGAACAAAAGAAATGAGTAGAGATAGAGAGGTAGAGGTGGAAGATTTTCTAGAGGAAGATTTCATGGAGGAAGAGGATAATCTAGAGGAATATTTCCTAGAGGAAGAGGGTGATCCGGAGGAAGAGGAACCTGTATAGATCAGAAAAAGGGACAAGGAAGTAAGCAAAGATGATAGTTCATACTAGAGGGATGACATAAATTTCTACTGAAGAAGAGAACTTGATGCTTACTAGAATGAGGGTTTTGGAAAAGATGACATAAGACAAGAAAAGAGAGTGTTTAAAGTAACTTGATTTAAGTGTGGAGGAGGACATTGTGGTTTCGAGTGTAAGAAGATAGAAAATATTAGGAAAACAACCTTCGCAGAAGAAAGCCCTAGTGGATTAGCTAACAAACTAGAAGATGGATAAATTTTGATGATGAGGAGAGATTTGTGTCATACTGGAGAAGATGAAGAGCCCTTGTAGAGGCAAAATTTGTTCAAGACTAGATGTAAGGTATCCAGGAAGTGTTGCAAAGTAGTTATTTTTAGTGGTAGTTCAGATAATATTGTTTCAGAAGAGATGGTGATTAAGTTGAAATTGGAAAGATTGAAACACCCTAAGCCTTATTAGATAGCATGGATTCAGGATGATCATAAGTTGTTAGTAAGTGACAAATGTCTGGTAAACTTAAAAATTGGGAATTATCATGATGAAGTCTTTTACAATATTATGCCTATGGATATTTGTCGCCTTTTGTTGGGTAGGCCTTGACAGTTTGAGAGATAGGTAATACATGATGAAAAAGAGAACGTATACACTATTGTAGTGAATGGGATGAAACAAACCTTGTTACCCTTGGAGGAGCCTTTGAAGAGTGAAGTATGTAAAAATGCCAAAACAAATTTGGTGGATGGAAGGAAATTCATGGATGGGATGAGACATAAGCATGCATGCTTTGCCTTAGTTCCTAAGAAGACTGAGAATCCAGAGCATGAGGAAGAACAACTAGAGGAAATAAAGGAGTTACTGATAGAGTATAAAGACATCATTTCAGATAATTTTCCTGATCGATTACCACCTATGAGAAGTATCAGTCATTCCATGGACCTAATTCCTAGAGCTAGTTTGCCTAACAAAGTTGCACACTGGATGCCACTGACAAAGAATAAGGAGTTTAATAGACAAGTGCAGGAGCTACTGAATAAAGGTTTGATTAGAGAAAGTTTAAGTCCTTTTGCAGTAGCAGCAGTGTTAGCACCTAAGAAGAATCGAGAGTGGAGGATGTGTACTGATTCTAGAGCAATAAACAAGACAACAGTGAAGTACAGGTTTCCTTTACCTAGGATGTATTACATAATGGATTTCTTGAGTGGAGCCAAATACTACACAAAGATAGACTTGAAGAGTGGATATTATTAGATCAGAATTAGAGAAGGAGATGAATGGAAGATAACTTTCAAGACAAATGAAGGATTGTATAATGGTTGGTGACGACTTTTGGGTTGACTAATGTATTATGTACTTTCATTAGGTTGATGAATAAGGTATTGAAGAAATTATTGGGTAAGTTTTTTATTGTATATTTGGATGACATTCTGATTTTCAGTAAGACAAAAAAGGAGCATTTTTTGCATTTAAGACAAGTTTTGTAGAGGTTGAGAGAAGAAAAGTTGTTGATAAATCTTAAGAAGTGTACGTTCAGGAAGGAAGTTTTAGTCTACCTGGGACTTGTGATATCTGTGGATGAATTGAAGATGGAACCTAAGAAGGTGAGAGCAATTATTGAGTGGCCTACGCTAGAAAGCATTGGAGAGCTAAAGATCATTTCATGGTGTGAGATTTTTCCATGATCAAAAGATCAATGAAAAGTACAAAATAGAGAGGCAAAATAGAAGACAAGAATAAACCATATTCTCATCAATAGATAAATGATCAATAGTTGTGACATACAATAAATATGAGCATGCATATATAGGGAAGGCAATATGGATATGTGAGCACACAAACATGACATGTGGCTCAATAAGAAAAAAGGGTAGGTAGGAGAAACAATAAAATATTCCACATGAGGTGGATCACCCACCGAAGGTGTTATTATCACTCCACAATAAGTGGACATGATAAAGTAGTAACACGATCAACACCATAAAAGGTGGAATTTATCCTACACACACTTTCTCAATGTGGCACAAACACCCAAGTGTCTCATACCCAAACTACAATCAAATGTATTTCCTAAGTAAAATTAAGTAAGGTGTAATAATATCCAAGATGAATAATTATTTGCACCAACACCCCCTCTTAAGTGCAACTTAGGGGAATACACTTAAGTCTACAATGCAACTAAGTAATGCAAGACAGTTCCTGACTATGACGCCATGTTACGTATCCATGTACAAATGCAAATGCATAACAAACCAATGCAATGAAATCTCTCACAAAGTAGGGAAAGAGAGAAAAACCCAATGGGAAAAAACCCTCCCCTAAAAGAGAGATGAAAGTGATACAAGAGAACTCTCATAGAAGTATGTGAGAAACAAAACCCCACGTGAAGAAAAAGTCCCCCCCATATGAGAGAGGAAGAGAAGCTAGGTATCCCCCCCTCAATGTGGAATCTACACCAATGATAGAAGCTCGATGATGTATGAAAAAACTATTCCATGAACGTTGAACACATTCCTCCCCTTAGGAAGAAACAAAACCAAAGGTGTATCCATGAAGTCTTCCCAATCATGAAGGGAAGATGAATGAAAAAAACTCATGATGAAT
Source organism: Cryptomeria japonica (assembly GCF_030272615.1). NCBI lineage: Eukaryota > Viridiplantae > Streptophyta > Pinopsida > Cupressales > Cupressaceae > Cryptomeria > Cryptomeria japonica. The sequence continues at coordinate 556,149,010 of NC_081405.1, forward strand.
GGAATCTCTGAAAACTACACAAGTGTCCCCATGTTGATGCTGAAATATACCCACTCCAAAGGTGGTAAACTTCTCCACACTACTAAAAAAGGTACTGGAAGATCTAGTGGAGAAGAAAGTAGAACAAGTCCCAAAGACTCACATGTCTCCTCTAAACATAAAGAGACCTACTCCAACTATTGTACATAAGTATCCACAATCATGTCAACCTCAAAAGAATGATCATGTAGAGAATAAACAAGAGGGTCAGAGTGTTCCCTCGCAACAATCGAAGAAGGATCATCTTCATAAAAGAGAAGATGAATATCATAAATGGTGTCTCCCAAATCTACAATGTAGGATTCCACAAACAAACCTAAAAATTCTATCAAGTAATCATCCCAATGAACTGAAGTTGGAAGACAATGAATATCTTGTTGCACTAAATCACAAGAAGGCAAAACTTTCACACTAGCTCCATCATCAAGTGCAATAGGTGATGTGATATCAATAGGAGGAGATGAAATGCAAGGCTTGAGAATGGGGTCACATGTGAGAATCCCAAAGTTCAAGTACCCAAAGTTCTCCTCAAAATTTGAATCATCACAAGAAGTGTGATCGTCACGTGAAGAAAAATCATATGTGAAATCATCATCATCAACAAAATCTGAAAAGGAGTATAACCAATATGCATGATCAACCACCCTAGTCGCAATGATAGCTCTAGTCTCCAAGTCTCTAATGAAAACTAACTTGGATGTGAACTCCACAACTCTCTTAGTTGCGCCATGTGTGATATGATAGATAGAAAGGAGATTGTTTGTCAAATGGTGTACACAAAATACATCATTGAAGGAGTTGTCCCCAATAGAAATAGTTCCTTTCCCAATCACATCCATGTATGTATGATTGCCCATCAAAATCTACGGCATGGTGGAAGGATCAAATGAAGAGAACATAGACTATGAAGATGCCATATGATGAGAAGCCCCTGAATCTAGAAGCCGTCTCCCTGAATCATGACTTGTAGTAGCACAAAGAGATTTTCATTTTCTTGTCCCAAAAGAGTGAGTCTTCCCACTTGTAGAAGCCATGAATGCATTCCCTTTCCCTTTTGATTGTGAGGAAGTGGAAGTTGATGAATCATCCTTCTTGTAGACATTAGGCAAATCAATGTTATGCTTTTTGAGGATGTGTGTGAGCTCATCAATCTTCTTAGAATGGTAACGATGCTCCTCATGACCAACCTTTTTACAATAGGCACAAGTAGGTCTCTCCCTCTTTGGTGAATTGTCCTTCTTGGAAGAGGATGAATCCCCTTGTTGTAGAGAAGGTGATGCTTTGTTCTTAGGCTTTGATTGCCATTTCTTCTTGTTTGAGTTGTCCTTTCCATTATTTCTTTTGTTCCCTTGAGTTGCCACTAATGCTTGAGACTTAGAAGTCTTAATAATGCCCATGCTTATCAACTTAGTTTGTTGCATCATCAACATTTCGGCGAAAGCATCGAATGTAGGCATTGTGTAGCTTGAACCCATTGTCATTCTATGGGTTTGGAAACTAGAAACAAATGTTGCATATTCTTGTAGAAGTTTGCCCATCAAATTGAACATCAATTGATTATCCATCTTATCAATGCCACAATCCTTGAGTTGTGCCCTCAATTATTTTACCTTAGTGACATAATCTTGTATAGTATCAAAGTTCCTGGGATCTAACATGATGAGATCACTATTGGTGCAGGAGCACCTATCTTCATTTCATCACAAGTTTGATAGCAGGTTTGATTTTTATTAGTTTTGAGTTGGAAAGTTTGTCTAAGATGTTTTTGAGTTTTTTTAAGTTGTTTGGATGAGTTTTGAACTCATTGTGTGGTCATGTTTCCTGTTTTCATCTTTTTGCTCAAAGTTGCCAGTTTGGAGTTGCCTAGCAAAATGTTCGGAAAAGTGAGTTCTCAATGTGTTTTTGTTATGAAAAGTTTTTAGACATGCTTTGCGCTTGGTTTTTAGGTGTGAGTAGTGTTCTTAGGTGATTGGTAGTCTTTGAGGTCAACCTTGCATCATTTAGGCATTAAAAGTTGTCATTTTAGACATGCAAATGTCAAATTTGAGTGCTCTTGGACATGTACCTGTTCGTACAGGAGGATAACTGACTTGTAGAGGTATTTCTTCTCCTTCTTTAACCATTGTAAGGGTTGATTTTGTGGAGATATCAAGCATTTGAAAGTTTGCACTAGTTTTAACCTTGTTTTTCTCTAAGTGTTAACTCCATGTGAGTAGCAATCCATACACCTGCTGTACTTGGCTGTACTATTCTTACATTTTCAAGTTCTCTTATGCTTCCTAAATCTTTTCCCTTTGGTGGCATCAAATTTCATTAAGTTTTGAGTTCTAAGCAAAATTAATTGGTTTTGACAGTTTCACTGCCTTGTTTAGGAATTTGGCAAGGATGCTTGACCAACTTGGCTTCTTGAAGCCCTAAATGTTCATGGCTTCTCAAGAACCAGTTGGTCAACTTGTAAGATATGTAAATACATGTTTTTATTTCAAAAATGCAGGTGCAAGAAGTTTTGTGGCCATGGAGCCCTAGGCAAGTGTGCTATTTGGCTAGGGTCTTTGAAGAGGTTTGATGCTTTTCTCTTCTATAGAAAATGCATTCATCAGGTGGACAGACCTGTCTTGATGTTCAAGTTGTATGTGAAAGCAAAGAGGATTTCTAAGCCATGATAAGGATGGTTGCATTTTTTCAGTTTGTGAAAATTGTGAAAAAAATAGTGAGCCACTGTTTTAGTGTTGGTTTCCACTCATTTGTTTACTCTCCACCATATATTAGTGTTTGTAAGACCTTGTATCTCCTTTTATTTTCTTGAAAAAAAGAAAAAGGAGTGGTCTTTGACCCTACCCATGGGTTTTGAGATTGCCAAGATCAGTCAATGATCCTTTAGGCAAAGTTGTAACGCCCAGCTGGATGTAACAGTCAATTATGACTGACTTTTGCATTTTAGTTGAGTTGTTTATGCAATCTTCCTCTCCCAAATAGTAGGTATGAAGGTCAAAAAACATTCAAAGATAGAGCCTTGATCAAAAGCACCAGATAAACCTTTGAAAAAGAGTTTTGACAGTGGTATATGTAGGTTAAAGTGAAAAAGTAGTGAAAGAGGCAAAGTGCAGTGATAACAAGTTTTGATAGTGAATGATTCATTGGTTTGTAATTGCCTAATGCCTTTTTGTGAAAGGATAATGTGGTTCTCCTTTGTCACTAATTTTAGACATGTTTACATGTTTTTAATGTAATTGGTACTCATGCAGTGATGTGTTTGTGGAAAGCAAGAAAGGGAAAAGTTGTAAATGTTGCACACTCCTTATGAGCATCTTTTGTAGAACCTTGTTCTCTAACCTTTGAAGGCATAAAAATTCTTTATTTTGGCCTAATTAGTATGAGGCATGGTAGAAATAAGGTTGCATGATTCACATTGAAGGTTTCTAGCTTGTAAGTTGATTCTTGCGATCAAAACCCTAACAAACACTTCTTTTTGCACCCATTTTTGGGACAGTCATGGAGGAGGCCTAATGGACCCTAAGACTTAGAAAATCCTCAAGAAATTCCAAAAGGGTATCAGAATATAAGGTTATTTTTGTTTGGAAGTCCATCGTTGGAGCAGGATGAGCACAAAACCCCAAAAAGAGGGTTGATTCCTTATAGCCCATTTTAGGCCTAAAATATGGTTTTTTGTCAAATCGGGTACACAATGGAAGGTTGCAAAGCATAAAACTAATCAAATCAAGTTGAAACAAGTTAATATTGCATTCTTTTAACACATTTGGTGAGATAGGCTCCATAAGTCACTTTGTAGCACTTGTGAAGGATTACTACACTCGAAACCATAGAAGACCAAAGACACCCAAGGGGGTAGAACTTTACACAAACTTGTAATTCATCAAGAGGAGACCTTGTGCAGTCAGAGATTAGGTCAAGGATAGAGGAAATGATTTCCAATTGAGAGAGTAAGGTGTTAGACTACAAAAGCCTAAAACAATGGAGTTGAAGCCCTTGAGCAACCAGGGAGTGTTTGACTTAGGGAGGTGGATCAAGGAGAGTTGCTAGGTTGCCTATAAAGCTTTGCACTCTGATTCTGGTGACTACACCTTGAAAATAGCAAAGCACCTATCACTTAGTAAAAAAATACAAGCCTATTTGGAAACCCCCTTGCCCTACCTCCGTATCAACTATCAATCTGATATCCCCTAGTCTCATCAACTTGACCATACAAGTCTTGAAACTTTTGCCAAGCATCCTTGATTAGAGTACATTTCTAAATATTAAAAATGAGATCCTTAGATACATACTTTCTTAAGGTAACAATTGCCATGATATTTTTAGTGAGTCAATCCAATTGACCAACATGATCAACCTTAGGATCAGTGGGAGCAACAATAGTTCCATCAATGTAATGAGTTAGTCCTTTTTCTATAAGTTTACTCCAGGCATCAATTTTCCAAGTAGCATAATTATGAGCAGTTAAGACATGAAACTTAGAAGAAACCATAGCAACAAAAAGGAAGGAACACACGAGCACACAAGCACAAGAGACACCCCCCCCAAATTGAATCAATCAAAGTACTCCCCCCAAAACTAATGATTTTGGCACTTTATATGTAGTGTGTGTACAATAGGCCACTCGCAAACAATGGCAAGGTGGACTTCTGATTTTGTTTTACAAATGCCCCAATAGGATAAGAAATACAATGCAAAAGACCAACAAGATAGATCTATGCAATACAAGTGCCAAAAAAGACCATATATTGAAAGTACAATTTCTACTCAAAATCACTGCAAACTTATAGCATATTATGAGAGTAGACAAAAAATTATGCACTTTCAAACAAAACAACACCTGAAAAGGAGTTCTTATGAGCCCAAACAGAGTCCCGGAAGTTGTAGAAACGAGGATTGGACGGGCATAGTCACCAAAACTAAGATTTCTGAAAAATATGTCCATCAAAATCAGAAAATAATGCTACCACGAGAATCTAAACAAAATTCTAGCCCGTTTCAAAAAACATTGCACCAAAAAAGGAGCAAAAATGAGCAAGATATGGCCATTTGAAGTTGAACTGCAAAATCAAAAAGATCAACATAGGGGAAATGCAATTTTTTTAAAAAAATAATGATGTCGGTAAGTGATGAGCCTAAATTTGATGGTTGTCTAGCCATCACAAAAACTTCGCCTCCCCTGCTAACTCGGAGTCCATATGGTACGGACTGACACATGGAAAAAAATGATTCGGTGAAAAGTGATGTGGTAGGATGACGTGGATTCGTACGGTGTTGATGCGGTGGGGTGACTCGTTGGATGACAGGGTGTATGGAGGCGCTGATTGGAAGTGACTGGACATCTGCATGGAGGATGTTGACTCGGTTACTGACTCGACCGAGATGGCAATGTGGTAGCCGCATGGTGGAGGGGCCCGACATTTGGCCAACCAACGCTGGAGTTCGGGATGCCAACAGGAGCTCAAGACTGGAATGCAGGGGGCAATTGGGGTTGGAACTTGAGATGCCAGTGGGAGATCAAGGACAAAACTTGAGGGTCACCGGTATGATGGAGGAGGTGACGGAAGATGATGACACTGCTGCAGGAGAAGGTATGACACAAGCGGGAGAAGATACATTGCACCCTACAATACAGTGGAGCTAAACCATACCACCCAAATTGGGCACAATTTCTCCTCCAAGACCAAAATCTGACTTTCACCAAAATAGGCCTAATTTATTCTCCAAATTTATGAAAACGACCACCTGGATGCAATGGCGAGGTCAGATCTAGTCTAGGATGCCTCCAAAAGATGTTTCTCCTTAGATCTGCCTCTTGATGTTGCAATAATGCCTCTCAAAGATGAATCAATGATACTCTAATGGCTTTGATACCATGTGAGATTTTTCCAGGATCAAGAGCTCAATGGAAAGTATAAAATAGAGACAAAATAGAGGACAATAATAAATTGTATTCTCATCAATAGTTGTGACATACAATAAATATGAGCATGCATATATAGGTAAGGCAATATAAATGTGTGAGCACACAAACATGACATGTGGCTCAATAAGAAACAAGGGTAGGTAGGAAATAGGTGTTGTAGGTAGGAGAAACAATAAAATATTCCACATGAGGTGGATCACCCACCGAAGGTGTTATTATCACTCCACAATAAGTGGACATGATAAAGTAGTAACAAGATCAACACCATAAAAGGTGGAATTTATTGTACACACACTATCTCAATGTGGCACAAACACCCAAGTGTCTCATACCCAAACTACAATGAAATGCATTTCCTAAGTAAAATTAAGTAAGGTGTAATAGTATCCAAGATGAATAATTATTTGCACCAACACATGGATTGGCTAGTTTCTACCAGAAGTTTGTCAAAAATTTCAGTTTAGTTTGTAACCCTATGACTAAGACAATGAGACAAGATAGGAAGGAATTCAAGTGGACCACTGGAGAAAATAAAAGCTTTGAATTGCTGAAGTAGAAAGTGACTGAGCAGCCTCTATTGGCATTACCAGATTTTAACAAAGTATTTCAAGTGGACTGAGATGCAAGTGGGAATGCAATTGGAGCCATGTTAAGTCAAGAAGGGAGGGCAATAGCTTATTTCAGTGAGAGGTTGAATGATTCTAGGTGGAGATACTCGGTATATGATTAGGAATTTTATGCCATAGTTCAAGCCTTGAAGAAGTGGAGATGTCACCTATTGCCTAAGTAGTTTGTGGTGTATATCAATCATCAAGCCTTATAGTATTTGAACAGTTAGAGTAAGTTGAATCAGAGACATAGGAGATGGGTAGAATTTTTCAAAAGTTACACCTTTGTGTTGAAGCATATGAGTAGGAAGTCAAAAAAAGTTGTTGATGAATTGAGTAGGAGGAGGAATATGTTGACGGAGATGAGAGTGACAGTATTAGGATTTGGGGATTTGAAGACCTTGTATGATGATGACCCATATTTTGCAAAGCCTTGGAAAGCATGTAGTGAACCAGTTATGGTAGATAGAAGTTAGTGGTTGGATTATTTCATTTAGGATAGGATGTTATTCAAAGGAGTTCAGTTGTGTATACCTAAGAGTTCTATGAGGAAGAATTTGATAAAGGAAAATCATAGTGGAGGATTAGAGAGAAACTTTGGTGTTGATAAAACAATAGCATTAATGAGAGCATTCCTTTTGGCCTTAGATTCATAAGGATGTTAGAAAATTTATGTAGAGCTATAGAGTTTGTCAAGCTACAAAAGGTAGTAGTCAGAATGTGGGATTGTATAAACCTTTGACAATATCAAAGAGACCTTGGGAGGACATAAGCATCGATTTCATACCTAAATTTCCTAACACACATAGAGGAAATGAATCTATATTTTTGGCAGTGGATAGATTCTTGAAGATGGCTCATTTCATACCTTGTAAGAAAACATCAAATGCAATACATGTAGCTGACCTGTTTTTCAAGGAGGTAGTGAGATTGCATGGATTTCCTAAGAGCATAGTTTGAGATAGGGACACTAAGTTTGTTGGTTATTTTTGGAAAACACTATGAAAGAAGATGAAGACAATTTTGAAATTCGATTCTACTTTTCACCCACAGACTGATGGATAGACAGATGTAGTAAACAGAAGCTTGGGAAATTTGTTGAGATGTTTAGTAGGAGATAAAACTGGAAGTTGGGATTTGATTCTTGCACAAGATGAGTTTTCTTACAGTAATTCAATGAACAAGAGTACCGGAAGAACACCTTTTGAGATTGTTACTAGAGCACACCCTAGAGGTATATCAGAATTGAGAGATACCAATAATGAAGATAAGAGGAGTATAGAAGTAGAAGAGTTTGCAAAACACATGGCGGCCTTACATATTTAGGTTAAATAGCATTTGGAGGATATTAACAACAAGAATAAGGAGAAGGCCGATGAGAAGAGAAGAAATAAGGAATTTGAGGTTGGCAATGAAGTGATGGTGTATCTAAGAAAATAAATATTTCTAGTTGGAACCTATAACAAGTTGTAGATGAAGAAGTTTGGACCTTGTAAGATCTTGAGGAAGTTCAGTTACAGGAATGCATATGAAGTGGAGTTACCAGATAGTTTTAATATTTTACCTATATTCAACATTGCAGATCTACATCAGTATCATGAATAAGAATTTAGTGAAGATAGTACTGAAAACTTGGAGAAATAGTTTCCCTGCAAGGAACCATGTCAGATTGAAGACATTTTGAATAGTAAGTTGGGCGTAGCACCTAGAGCAGTTAGTATAAGGAGTATCTTGTGAAGTGGAAGGACAAACTAGTCAAAGATTCATCTTGGATTTCTCCGATAGAGGTGAACCACCATTCTTTTCCTCTGACCCCAGAAAAGTGAGAGAATCACTTTTTCAACAACCCTGGAATAGTTTATAATATCCACATAGTGGTAGGTTCTTATTATGTCTTCAAAAGCTACTCTGATAGGTAATCCTTGGTCACTTGGTTGGCGTATCTATTCTAATATACTGATATTAGAGTAGTTTACTCTATTGGTATTACTTGAAAAAGTTACTCTGCCTATGTTTAGCTATCCCAATAAGTAACTCTACCTTGACATTTTGACATTGCTATCTTGATCCGATGAAGCACAACAAGAACACTACATGACCCGACATCAGTATGACTTATGTCGATAGCATTTTTATGCACGAGACTCAGTATCGGCCTACCTATCTTGATATGACCACTTCACCTGCACAACACTCGATCGGTATAGCTATTTTAATATGATCACTTCACAATATGCCATAACCAGCTCTCATCAACTTGTCCCATCATGCATTGGGACTCAAATAATTCTTTCAAGTTGTACACATTTCCATCTGTAATGCCCACCAAAATACCCTAGAGAAATAAACCATTATCTACTAACAAAAGAGATAATAATTTTTTTTTTATTCATTACATCATAACATCAACATCTAAGATACAAATATTATACCATTAACCACTTTTGTATCATTACTATATATGTGATTAAATGGATGTAAACATAAGTATGAAACATATTACACAAGCGGAATATTTGTTTACTCATTACTTAGCATAAAATAAAACCATACAATGCATAACCATTCCCTAGGGTATTTTAATGTCACTACTTGACACATCACATAACCACATAGAGCTCATAACATACTATACAATCCTTCCATTTGCTAATTATTCAGCTATAACAATTCATTATCTTATAATCATAATCTAAACTCCCATAACATGTCTTTATTTCTATTAGAACTAGTAATACTAACATTCCTATTATTCAATTGATCTAGGTAAGGTTGGATAGATCCCTGATTTCTAATGATTGGCTCTCCAAATACCATTGTTCTTTATCTACTATCAACAGAGTTGGGTCAGATCATCTCCCCATATCCTTCACTGTTGATGCTCTCATTAAAAAATACAACTTTCCTTTCAGATTTGGAAAAATGTGGTTGTCACACCCTTCCTTGGAGGAAAATATCTTTAGATGGTGGAATATCAGTGTGTAGGGCACTACGATGTTTGAAGTTGTTAAAAAATTAAGGTTTGTCAAGGACAATGTGAAAACTTGGAATAAAGAGGTCTTTAGACACATTTTTGCTACTAAATCAATAGTACAAATGGAGGTAAAATAGGTCCAGGATAGTATTCAGAAAGAGGGATTCAAGTCTTTTTCAAGAGCTAAATAAAATGAAATCCTTGCTAGATATCATAGTATCATTGCCAATGAGGAAGAATTTTGGAGACAAATGTTGAGAGCTCTGTGGCTTTCTATAGGAGATAAAAATACCAAATACTTCCATATGTCTACTATGAAACATAAAGCTGCAAATATAATATCTCAGCTAGTCAAAGAGGGAAATATCATTAAAAAAGAGGAGGAGATAGATGTTGAGGCTATCCACTTTTTTGTTGCTCTTTTGGCTGCAGAGTATAACCTCTGTCCGAAAAGTCAGGATTCTTTGCTGGAAAATATTCCAAAAGTTATTGGGGTTGAAAAAAATAAATGCATATCGGCAATTCTTACTGCAGAGGAGATAAAAAAGGTTGTCTTTTCCTTTTAGGGAGATAAAGCCCCTAGTCCAAATGGGTATCCCATGTTTTTCTTCCATTGCTTTTGGCACATAGTTGAGAAGGATATTGTTAATACTACATTAAGGAATTCTTTGGGTCTAAATCTCTTCTCAAAGAGGTCAACTCTACATTTTTGGTTCTTATTCCTAAACTTGCTGGGGTCAACTCTTTGGATAGATTTAGACCTATTAGCCTTTGTAACTCTCTATATAATATTATATCCAAGGTTGTCACTTCTATACTGCTGGCTATCCTTCCCTCCCTCATTTCTCTGCAGTAGAATGGATTCATTCCGAGTAGGAAAATATTAGACTCCATTATTATGGTTCATGAGAATATTCATTCTCTGGATATCTCTAATAAAGATGGGTTTCTTATTAAGCTAGATCTTGCTAAATCCTATGATAGAGTTGATTGGTGTTTTTTGAGAAGAATCCTCCAAGCTTTTGGCTTTGATGACAGAGTTTCTTGTATTATTTGGAAACTTATTTCTAATCCTTCTCTCTTTGTTATCATTAATGGCTCCCCCTCTAGATTCTTCAAGCCATCGAGAGGATTAAGACAAGGGGATCCCATCTCCCCCATTTTGTTTACTATCTTGGCAGAAAGTTTAAGCAAATATCTTCAAAGGTTGATTATTACTGGGGAAATCAAAGGAGTGAGACCTTCATCTTCCATTCTCATTTGTTCACACCAAAAATTCATTGATGATACCATCCAAACTGGGTCTTCTACTATTCATGAAGCTATATATTTCAAAGGTGCTTTGGAAATCTATACCCAACCTTCTAGTTAGATTATCAATTGGAATAAGACGTCTATTTTCTTCATCAATACTCCTCTGAGGTAGAGAAAAATTGTTGACATCATTGGATGTGTTGTGGATTCATTTCCTTCAATTTACTTAGGATTTCCATTGGGATCCTCCCCTCCTGACACCTTTTGGAGTTCCATTATGGATAGGTTCAATAAGAAACTAGCAAGATGGAAAGGTGCTTTGCTTAGTCAAGCTGGGAAATTGTAGTTGCTGAAATCTTCACTTCAAAATCCCCCTGTTTACACTTCGATCTTATTTAAGATCCCCTCCAATTTTTTTGAAGAAATTGATAAGATACATAAAATATTTATATGGTCTAGAGTTGAAGAAAGGAAAAGGATGCCTTTGGTTACCTAGGTAAAGGTATGCTTACTTAAAGCCTTTGGGGGTCTAGGGTTAAGGGCTATAAAATACTTTAGCAATGCCTTATTAGCTAAATAGATCTGGAGGACTTATGATGAAAGGAAGGAATGGAACTCAGCGTGGCTAGCAAATACATTCATGGTGTCCCTAATTTGGTGTCCTTCTTCATTGCTTTGATATACCAAATGGTTTCTTCATCTGGAATAGCATTCTCAAGGCTAAAAAGGTGGCTGAAGCTGGAGGTGGCTGGGTTTTAGGAAAGGGTTCTAGCATCATATTTTGGGAAGATTTTTGGATTTTTTATGAACCCCTTTGCTTGTGCCAAGATCTATTGCCCTTTATCAATTTTTGCAAGGCTAGATTTGGCTACTTTGTCTTTGACTACTAGAAGAACTCTTCTTGGGTTCAATTGGAGGAAGTTAATGTTGTCTTTTCTCAAATCCAGCAAGCTTTGTTGTCCTTGTTTATAAATCCTCTTGTTGAAGATATTCTTGTTTGGAGGTTTACCCCGGATGTTTCCTTTTCTATGGCCTTTTCTATTAGAAAGATGGTATCTCCCCTATCCCATCCTCCTGTCTGGGCTAAGGCTTAAATCAAAAATATCACCCCTAAACTTAATATTTTCTTCTCACTTTTGCTCCAAAATAAAATCCTTACAACTGATAATTTAAGTAAGAGAGGATTCTTGATTTCGAATAGATGGTCTTAATGTTGAAGAATCTATCTCTCACCTTATGCTTCATTGCCCCTTCATGGTGGAGATTTGGGGTAAGACTTTTCTTAAGTGGAATATTTCTTGGGTCTTTCCAGATAAGGTGGAAGATTTCTTTGTTCAATGGAGGTGTCCCTCTTCTAACTCTTTTATCAAATTCCTTTGGTCCCTATTGTTTCCCTATGTTTCCTAGCATGTTTGGAAGGAGAGGAACAACACAATTTTTAAGGAGTCATCTTGCACAACTGAGACTATTTTTTACAAGGTGTGCAGTTACATCAGAGAGAATATGAAGTTAATTGGCAGTGGCATCTGCTACCTTCTTTCCACTTTTATTTTTGAGGAGGATAAGAGGATCTCTATGGAGTGGGGGTTAGAAGATGATATTAGCAAGTTCAAAGAAAAGAAATCTAGAGAAGATGTTGTTTGGAATTGCCCTCTGGAGGGATGGGTGAAAGTTAATTTTGATAGGGCAGCTAAGGGAAACGCCAGGCCAACTAGGGAGGGGGGGAGTGGTAAGAGATTCAAAAGGGCATTTTTTGGTTTCCATGCCCCTTCCTCTAGGTTCCCAGACTAATCACATAGTCGAAGCAATGGCAATTATGGAAAGCCTTAAAATTATTGATAATTTGCAATTGAAAAAAGTTTGGATAGAGGGGGACTCCTTAAATATTATGAATTGTCTAAAAGGTTTGGCTAAACCCTCTTGTAAAATTTAAAACATTATTATAAGGGCCCTTAAAATTATTGAAGGTTTGGATAGGTGTGTCATAACCCACACCTATAGGGAAGCTAATAAGTTGACATACACTTTTTCTAATATAGGAGTTAATTTATCGACCCCTATCAAGTGGCAAGGTGAAAGTAATATGTCATTGGAGGCTAACGAGAAATTACTTTTTGATCGCATCAATGGAAATGTTACTCCCTTACTATCTCATGATGGCCCTTAGATCGAGTTGTAACATAAATGATTGTCGAGCTGGCGGGATGTTTCTAGGGTATATGAGGTGGAATACCCCACACACTTTGTGGCTGTTTAATTGCATTTTGTGCTTTGGCTCTACGTTTCTTTGTGGGCATTGCAGAGCCTCTCTTTTCTCAGGTGAAGGAGGGATTGATTAGATTGCTGAAGCAATGGGGGGTAATATTAATAGGAATGAGACAATGAGTTGTGAAGGTTGGAAGAAGGAATAGAAAGTGTGGAGAAGATTGTAGAAAGGAGGGTTTACATGGTATATGGAGAAATTACATGGTGAATAATTTGGCACCCTCCATTGACAACCCTGTGACCTCCGCAACCAAGTTCTCATCCAACTTCACCATCTACCCAAACAAAGAGACTTTCTTTTTGCTCCATATACCCTGTAAACCCTGCGGAAAGAAGATGAAAAAAGAATGATGTTGGAGTTCCTCAAGATAAAAGGGGAGGCTATTGATATTTTTAAGGAAATATATGATGAAAAGTTTGGGAGATTAACCGGAAAATGCAGAAAATTAAGGTTGCACTCAAAAAGATAATGTAGAATAGTGCGACTATGTTGAGAGTGTCTCTAGACGTATAAAAATGACCATATTCCTAAATGAACATTTAATGTTCATTTTATTCCCATTCCTCTATTTAGTTAAATCTAATTTAATTAAATCATCCACATTCTTCTATTTAATTAAATAAATTATTCAATTTATCTAGTTAAATTCACTAAAGCCCTTTACATCATTAAATTGAATAAATCATTTTATTTAGTTAAATCCCTTCTTCTTACTTTTAATTAAATTCATATTTAATTAATAGTTTACCCCAAATTGAATAAATCTAATTTATTTAATTTCCCAACTTGCAACCACAATTGAAATAAATTAATTTATTTTAATTAATTCTATTTTCCCTCGCCCACTTGCACTTTCCTACATCTCTCACTTGCATCCTAACCCTATTCATAATTTCTTCTAGAACCCATCTAATCCTAATCAATTAACCTAAACCCATTCATTATCTCCTTTCCCTAATTTTGAGCAGGTCACTTCTCAAATTTGGAGTAAAGTCTTCAAAAGGCATTAAAGCCTCTATGCCTTTAACAAGCTAATTTGTTGAATACCCCTAAATTTGGAAGGACTCTTAAAAATTTTTCCCCAAAGTCTTCAAACCATTAATGGTTAACTAACCCTTAGTGGCATGGTTAGAGACTTTTTGACTAACTTAACCCTCATCTAACCCAAGGGTCTCATCAAGCATTCATTGCTTTGACCATGGTTATCCCTTTAACCTTTGCACAAGATTTTATCCCTTGGTTAAAGACTTTATCCATTGGATAACCCTAACCTAACCTTAACCCTTACCTTCTAAGGTAACCATGAGGTCTTCTCAAGCATTTAATGCTTCTTTCATCTCCTCTCAAGTAGTCTTATGTTGACAATTGTCACCATTTCATTGGTCAAAATTGTAAACATGGATTGATAACTTTCAATCCTGATCCTTGATTAACTCCTTCAATCTTGACCATCAATTGCCCTATTTTCACTATAAATAGAACTCTCATTCCTCCATTTTAAGGATCCATGCAAGCTTTTAGTATCTCCTTTATGCTCAAATTTATCAATACATCTAACTTCTCTTTGCAATAGGAATTAATCTAATAAGCATTTTAGACTATTTCCTTTATCATTAGCTTAAATCATTAACTAGTATATCGTGTTAGGATAGTATTGCTACTTATCTTGTCATCTTATAATCTAGTTTACTTCATTTGTAGAAACATCCATAGATAGGATGCATTTCATATTTAAATCAATCAAAAGCATCCCTCGTTCTTGCATTCGTCATCCCTAAGGCACTTTGCTCAGTGGTCTGAGAGCAAAGGCATTGGCTTGAGGGACCTTGTGAGATAGAGAACCATGAAACCAACCTTGGGAAGTTGAGTCATTCTTCATGACTCCGTAACTTTCACCAAGAAGTCTTGTGGGTGTGTTAACAAGCCTCTTTGAGACCACATTTTCACTTTTTAAGTTTCATTGACCTGCTTTTCCCACACATAGTGTCTACTACCAATATGTCGGTGATGGTGGAAAGATTGGAGAGGATGCATAATGAAAGGAACTCTATGGATCTGGAGAAGGAAGCTAGGGTTTCCAACTCCATGGATATCCCTCGCACTTTGAGGAGGACTAGACAAAGTACCAAGGCTATGTAGGTCCCTTTGCCTCGGGATCTTCTCAACCTCAAGGAAGATGCAAAGACCATGATGATGTTGGAGAAATAGGCTACTGATGGCCTCAATATTTTCATGTAACTGGTCTTGGTATCTTTTTGTTTCTATGCTCGCTAGCACCTCGCTGGCTTTTTGCTGGTCTTTTCTTTGGCTGTTGTGTCTCTGTTGTCTTTATCTATAGAAACCCATTCTATTTCTTTGTTGATAGTCTTGGTATAGTTACTTTAATGCTCTATATTTGGCTTCTGATGTAAGGGGTTTTAGGTCCCCTCAAAACCTATTTTTTCTTAATAAAAAACATTCTTGTTATTCATCATTTAATCACTATGAAAGCATCATTGACAGCATAACCATTAACTCTATTAACACTTAAGATTCCTCTAAACATATCTAAAATTTCCTTATGACAAGAACCATAATATTTATGAAACATAAACCATCACAACTGTATGATATTTATCACCAAAATTAGATTTATAACAGAAACTTCAACCCTATCAATTTGATTACTACAAGCCACCACAAGTACATATTCATGATGCATTTCAACACAATATGATTATATAACATTACTCTTCCATTCACATAGGTCTATGGTCTATAATTACATAATGTATAGCCAAATCAGCAATCAATATAGAAGAGAATATTTTCCTTAACTATTACATCTGAAATCATATGAAATTACATTTCATGGAAATACATAATCTCTTTTAAAATTTCATAACATCATGATACATGGTCTTCTTTCCATAAACATAGAAATCAGTGCCAAAGTGTAATCACATGAAGAATCTATTCCACACACGCAACACCAAGGAGAGTATCCCAATGAAAGAAGGCAATCAACCACCCGACCATGTGGAACCAATCAAGAAACCACCCCCATGGTAGGAGATGACAAAGGTTCCAACTCACACTCATGACCTAAGTTGACACCTATCAACCAAAGGATACATCAAGACTCAACAAGACTCCAACAAGAGATCACAACACAAAGCTGCAACACAAGGCTAAAATCATCAACAGACCCTCCAGAGACATAATAAATAAATCAAATCATATGGGCAATGGACACAGGTAGCGAGAGAGTGTCATCACATGCTATCCTCACAATAGAAGGGGCCAAGCCTCACCCTGATAGACATGTGGAACCATCTCAACCTTGGATCCATTCAAGGGAGATTGGATTATTGCTCCAACAGTCTTCCCAAGCTCATCCAAAGCATGCACGCTTCTAGGGCTATGAGGTGGGGCACAAAACCAATTATTATCTTGTTTAGTGAATTCCTAATTACCCAAACCCACTAATAAATTATTAAGGTTATCACTTACAGTTACAAATAAATTCTTCATGTGGTTCCATCAAGTCTAGACCCCCGCCTAGAGGCCTAATGCTCAAGACCCATGTCCACACATGCAAGAGCCCAGTCTCCCTACTATGGACCAAAACCATAGAATGAAATATAACAAGTATATAAAGTTAACAACATAAAGCTCAATACAAAACTAATGCAACTGAAATTTAGAATGAACACTAACATAGAACCCAAGAGCTAATCATCAAAAAATCAAATGCCATATTGCAATAATAAGTAATCCACCATGAATTTCAAATACATACAAACATGGGTAGCACATGAATCCAAACAAATAGAATACTCCTCTATAGCAACGCACAACATAACATCTCATTGGAGTTGCACATAAACCTCTTGAACATCAAGGATACACTCAACTTGCTAGAGCAACATAGAAATCCCTCAATGGACATGAACATAACCACTTTCTAGAGCCAAAATGGATTCATCCAAATCTCAAAGGAATAGAATAATACCCAAAAATCATTAAAAGTATCAAGATATAGCCTTTGGGGTAAAAATACATCAAACCTAACAAAACCCATAAAAGAGAAACAGTTCAGCGCATGCAAACTACATAATGACACATTGGGGGTGTTGAATGGAGAGTACGACCAAACATTTAATGCATATACCCCAGAATTTAGCGCATAGAAGATAAAGGCAAAATGTGAGAGTTTTGAGTAATCCATGACTAACAGGTGTGCCCAGGTCTAGGTAAAGGCAAAATCAAGGTCTAAGATCAATGCAGGACACGTAAAAATACATCAAGAGACCCTAATAGGGTTTCCACAAATAAAATAGATCCAAAACCATAAGAAAAATAAGTCCCATTGATCAAGCCATTGCACATGAAGAGTTGGAGACATAGCCACTCAAATATTTTTCCCAAGCAAACACAAATCAAATCCAATCCCTTTCCTTACAAATTTCTGATAGCAAAAGTCAAACGAAAGCTATTTGAACCCCCAAACAATCTTTATGAAAACACAATTGAAGACAATCTTTTCAAAAGTTAAATTATAGAGAATGAAGATTCAACAACTCCAACCTGGAATCACAATCCAACAATGAAGATCTGATGAAGAGAAATCCCAAGAAACAATCCAAGCAAGCAAGCTTCAATCCAATCACCAATGAAATCCAAACCAATTCACAATCCCAAAATCAAACTTAGATTTTTGGAAAAATTAACCTAACAATAATCACAGAGGCAAATAAATAGAGAAATTATTCAAAATTATGGCCAAACATTGACCAATCAAAATATTCCTAAAAATATATAATTTAGCTAACTTGTATGGTTTCAAGGCAAATATTATTCTCCCAATCTAATTTACCTCCCAAATAAAAAACAACCAATCACACACAAGGGTAGGTAAATAATATTAAAATACAATTGCCGACAATATAACTTTTATATAAACACATTAAATAATGATCCATTCCTTTATGTAATCAATTGATTAAATTAATTGAATAGGACCTAAGAAATGGGACCCTTAATAGAAGATGTAAAAATTAAATCACAGATTACAATAAATAATTTAATAAGCCAATAAATAAAAAATCAATAATAATCCTCCACACAAAAATCATTACTTAGGCATGTTAAATATTTATAAACCAATATTAATAATTAAGCCATTAATTAAAATAAGGTAAATATAAAGATAAATCCCATCAAATAATAATTTAAAAAAATTTAGTAAGTAAAGGCAAATAAATATCAATTGATTAAATAAACAATAAATCAATCAAAATAAATAAATAAAATTGATTAAACAATAATCAAATAATCAATTAAATAATAAATAAATAAATAAAGCCATCATATAGGTGAATAAACAATCAATAATTAAATCTCAATTAATCATAAAATTGAATAGTAAATTAAATCAATAACCTTCAATAAATTTAAGGATGACTACTAAATAATTAAATAATTAAATAGTCACACAGCTCACATCAAGAATAAATATAACTCAAAATAACCTACACCAAGGAAATAAATATAACACAAGACCCTAACCTCAACTTGTGTTGTGGTGCAATCGACAAGGTACACATCTTAGACCAAGAGTGTGTGAGGGAACCTATGTCATTTCTAACAATTTTCCATTGGTATAAAGACACGCTCAGACCTATGGAGCCAAGTGGAGTCGATGTTTGGTACTTGCAAACATGCATCAAACACTAACACAATATCAACAATACATATACAACATCATAATAAACAGGCAAGTGATATAGAATCACAACAACATATCATGCTTGCAATGAGTGATATGAAATCATCTCTACACGTGAAGACAACCACACAATAAATCATCAAATATCACATAGAACCATAAACAAGACATAGGGTTAGTACCAAGATATCACCATAAGTCACATAATATGCATGAGTAATGGTCACATATAAATCCATGAATCATGTAAATGCATCCACCAAAGTGATTCTATGTACTATCATCCACTAGAATCATCAAATGTCATATATCATATAATATATCTAATATCATCAATCACATGAATCTCCAAGCATAATCAGTCATATCGAATATCATAAGTCCACATAGAGTACTAGCATCATCATCCATATCATCTAAGATAGAAAAAGAATCATGAACAACCATCTAAGTAGTCCACCATATGTCCATATAAGTCTATCAAAATGCAAATAAAAAGGCAAGTCTAGGAGGGGCACTACATCCTCCCCCCATTGCCTAGGCTTACTCCTAAAAGCCTAAGAACAAATCGGGGTATAACTCTCTCATCTGCGCACCATCCTCCCAAGTCGTTGAAGAATCATCATTCAGATCCCATTGGACCCTTACCTACTCTATCTCCCAACCCTTGAGGGTCAATCCGCGATGCTAAGAATGCATGCCGGCTCTAAAGAAAGTTGCCCATCCTCTACCTGCAATGAATGCCAATCTAAAAAATGTGTCACATCAGGAGAGTAAGGTCTTAAAATGAATACATGAAACACATCATGGATGTGAGACAAGCTAGGTGGCAATTCTAGGTGATAAGATATAGAACCAATCCTCTCCAAAATCTTGAATGGTCCAACAAAGTGAGGTTCCAACTTAGAGCCTTTTTCATTTCGGATAGGACTCTTTCATGGACACACTCTCAAAAACACCTTGTCGCCCATTGAAAATTGATGATCAACTTGATGAGCATCTATATATTTCTTCTATCTATCCTGTGCTGCTACCATATTCTCTCTAATATGCCACACGTGCTGCTCCAAGTCCTACAACATCTCTGATCCAAGAAGCACTATGTCCTCTAATTTGTCCCAACTCAAGGGTGTATGACATAGATGACCATATAATGCCTAGAAAGGAGACATACCAATCGAACTATGATAACCATTATTGTATGTGAACTCAACCAAATGAATGTACTCCTCCCATCTAGACTGATGATCCATGTCATACATCCTCAACATGTCCTCCAACACCTAGTTAACCCTCTCTGTTTGTCCATCTATCTCTGGATGATATATCAAACTAAACTTCAATTGTGCTCCCAAATCATGCTGAAGGGCTCTCCAAATTGGTAAATTGAACACCGAATCATGATCTGATATGATCCATCAAGGAATACCATGTAGTCTCACTATTTGCTTCATGAAAATATGAGTCATAGACTTTATTGTGTAGGAAGATCTGACTGGCAATAAATGATATACCTTGGTCAACATATCAACAGTGACCATTACAGCATCATGACGACATGAGGACATAGGCAAACCAATGATGAAGTATATAGATATGATGTCCCATTTCCACTCTAGAATTAGGTTTGACTGCAACAAACCTACTGGATGTTATTGATCTTCCTTCACCCACTGACACTCTAAGAAACATGATAAATAATCCTCTATGTATCTCCTCATGCCTACCTAGTGATATATCTATCACAAATTCATGTGCATCTTCTTGACACCTGGATGTGCCGAGTAAGGTGCATGATCAACCTCTAACAGAATCAATTGTCGAAGACCATTCGATGGTGGAACATAGATACGCCCCAAATGATAAAGAAGGCCATCAAACTCTAGTGAATATCCTATATACTTGCCATCCAAAGCCCTCCCTGAAGCAATATCCTCTCTAACCTCCTAATACCAAGCATCTATTGGAAGTTCACTGAGAATATGACTCCTCAAATCAACACTAAGAACCATTATTGATACCTCATTCCTCCTGCAGCTCAATGTATCTACTACCCCTTTCTCCTTTGTCTGTATGTACTTCACCTCAAAGTCATACTCACACAAAAACTTCATCCAACACCATTGTCTAGCATTCATATTTGGTTGCATAAAGATATACTATAAATGCGATGATTTCTGTGCAACTCAAATCGATGCCCAAGAAGGAAATGCCTCCATCTAACTAATGCATGAACAACTGCCGCTAACTCTAGATCATGAGTGGGGTAGTTCAACTCATGATGTTTGAGTTACATGACTCATTAGAAATCACACATCCATCCTACATGAGAACTGCTCCAAGGCCCTCCAAAGATGCATCTATATAGACCACAAAATCACCCAAAGGATCTAGAACTACTAGAATGGGTGCACTAATCAAACACTCTTTCAAAATCCAAAAATTTGCCTCACACCACTCTGACCAAATAAACTTATTCCCTTTCATCTTAAGAGAAGTGATAGGATGTGCAATCCTAGAGAAATCCTGAATAAACCACTGATAATAGTCTACAAGACCCATGAAGCTATGAACCTCTCCCACATTAGTGGGTGCTGGCCAATCCATAATTCCCTAAATCTTAGAGGGATCAACTACAATACCCTCTCCTAAACTAACATGGCCAAGGTATTTCACCTTAGACTGGACAAACTCACACTTCACCACATTGGCGTACAACTTGTTCTCACGAGACACTGTAAAACATGTTGCATTTGCTCCTCATGCTTCTCCTTTGTCCTCAAATAAATCAAAATATCATCTAGAAACATGATAACAAATCTATTGAGATAGGTCCTAAACACTCTATTTATCAAACTCATGAAAATCGATGGAGCATTTGTCAACCCAAAAGGCACCACTGTAAACTCATAATGACCATACCTCATGCGAAAAGTTGTGTGATGAATGCCTACCTCATGAATCTGTAACTGATAATACCCTTATTTCAGGTCTATCTTAGAAAATACCTTCACATCCTTAATCTGATCAAACAAATCATCAATCCTCAACAAAGTATAAGAGTTCTTCAACATCCCCTTATTTAACAGTCTATAATCAATTCACAACTAAAGAGACCCATCCTTCTTCAAAAACAACACTAGCGCACCCCAAGGTGAAACACTAGGCCAAATGAATCCCTTCGCAAACAAATCCTCTAGCTACAATCTCAACTCACTCAACTCCTAAGTGGTCATTAGATAAGGAGCCTTAGATATAGGCTCAACTTCTAGAATTAATTAAATCTTGAAATCAATGTCGCGCTTAGGCAGCATACCTAGAATCTCACTCGGGAACACATCTAAAAACTCTTGCAAAATAGGATGATGAGAAAAGACATCATCTCTACTCTCACCCTCATCTAACTCATCCACTCTTCTTGCAAAAAGCTGACAACCCTTGTGCACACAATGCTTCATCTACATCATAAAAATCATGTAAAGAGAGATAGGTCACTAAATACCTACCACCTCGACGCTCTTCCAGCTATCATCCAAACACTGCATTATCTTACCCTAACAGTCAATCCTAGCCTGATGAGACTCAAGACAACACATATCTAACACCACTCCATAAGATCCCAAAGCTAAGACATGAAGATTCATCATGGTAGAGAGTGATGAGCCTAAATAATGGCTCTATTTTGATAGATTTTTTCTATAATACTCCTTCCTAGGTCTTGTGATTAGATGACATTTGGATCATGATACTCTCCTAGTTGATACCTTTTAAGTATTTTTGAAACTGATTTGACTTATACTTAAGGATGTCATATAATGGGTTTAAATGACTTATCTATGCAAATATCTAAACTCAATTTTAAATATGGTTTACATTATATCATCTTAGCATTAGTATATGCACATGTTTGTTGTGCATATTAATGTCATGATGTGGGGTTAGCAAAGGAGAATTAAAGACTAAGTGGCAGTTTAAAGAAGCACCAAGTATATAGCTACAATGCAGACCTAGTCAGAGAAAAGCAGTAATGATCAAATCCACTTGACCAGTTCTTCAGCAAAATGATTTATGAAACATTTATAACTTTTCTTAGTGGAGCTTAGATCCAGGAAGCAAGTCATGCTATATTTTCTCAGCTACAGGATAGATGTTGTTCTATTTTCCTGTGTTGACTTCTTCTTCCTTTGTTAATAAATCTTGTTCGCCTATTCCATAGTATGTGGTCGATCAGTTAGGAGACTATTATAATTTTTCTTATAAATTATGGATCTCTCTCCTCTTGGGGATAGTAGAGAATGACCATAATATTTGTAATACATAGTCTTCTGGTATTTTTATGTATTTTTCACAGTCAAGATGAAATAAAGAGATCAATGTGATTTTGATTGCTTGACAATTGTAATCTGAAATTTATGGAGATACTCACTCAAGGGGCCCCAATTGGTGAGTAATCCTTTGTGTGTTTCATTTAGTTTTTATTTTTCAATAATATTTGTTTCAACAATCATCTGTTCCTATAGCCACTGGAAACGGTTCCTGTGTCTGTTCCTGCAGCCACAACAACAAAGTAGTTGTTGTTTCTTGCCATAACTTTATCATTTAACAGTAGCCATTTAAAGTAATTTCCAGTTGTGAGATTAAGTATTAGTTCATTGATATTTTGCGTGTTTACTTTAAAGAATTTCCTTTCATGTAGTAATATCAAATGGTTCCGATATGAACTTGGTGCACATATAGTGCTGGCCCATTTTAAGTTTATGTCCTTGGTTGATAAGTAAATGAGTCTTTTTTATAGGAAAGCTAGCTATTCAAGGATATTCAAACTCAGAATTGTGTTTTATTACCTAGTTTCCATTCTAGTTGTAAGGACCAATATTTTTGGTACTGTTGTTGGGGATGGTACCAAGATAAGAACTTGTTGTAACCGTTAGTTTCTAAGTTTTCCTAGTTAGCTCTTTGAATTTTCTTCATTATTATGCATACATATGAGGAGAAGAGATTCATTAGGAAGATTTGTTCCCTTGAATTCCACTCAAGATACAAGATCATATCAAGCACCTGAAGTAAACCCTTTTGCACAAACTTATGTATGAAATAGAAGTGTTTTTAATTTGTCAGAAGGAGACCTAGACTTCCTAAATGAACCACCTGAACAAAACATTTTACCTCTAGTCCTTTATCAGGGACCAATGGTAGAAAATCCTCCACCTCTGCCTATAAACCTAGCATTTGAGTTTCCCATTCTTGACCAGCATGATAATGCAGATTTCAAAAACATACCAGCTTCTTCTCTTCCAAAATTTCATGGTTTGGTAACAGAAGATCAGAATTCCTTTTTGATTGAATTTGATATCATTTGCAGAAGTTATGATTATACCACTCACACTCATAAACTTAAGTTATTCCTTGCTTCTTTGAAAGAAGATTCCTTTAGATGGTTTATGAGTCTAGGAAGAGATGTAATCACTACCTTGGAGGAGATGAAGACAAACCTCTTGGATAAGTATAAAGACTATTGTAGGGGAATGGACTGACATGGTGATGATATCTTCAAGATGACACAAAAAGAAGATGAAAGTATAGAAGACTATTTGGAGAGGTTTTTATTTAGTGTTACGAAATCCAAGCATAACACTCTGAGTGAAGATTCTATGAAGTTGATCTTTCTAAGAGGAATCAATGAGGATTTTGTTGACTCCTTAGATCTAATGGGAGGAGGAGATATTACTCAAGTTCAATGGGATGACATCAGACAAATCTATCAAAAGTACTCTAGAGTTGCAACCAAGAGGGGAAGACATTATAGGCTTGGTTCTTCAATTGAAAAGTCATTTACAATAGTTCCAAGAATAGAAATAACTCATTTGTTAAAGGAATTTAAGGAGGATATAATTAATAATATGGCTACTCAATTGGATACACTTCAAGCAAGGAAGAAGCATGAGGAAGTAGAGGCTATGCTTGCTGAATTTTGTCCTCACTATCGACAAAAAAAGAAGGCATGTAGATGTAAATTGCTAGCTAAAATTGATAGCCAACAGAGTTCCCCAGATTTCAAGCCTATCTATGAAAATGATGAACAACTCTTGTATGTTGCACAATGAAGGCCTTGGCCTCCAAGACAAGGTATGCCACAAGATCCATTGTCATTTTCTAATTCTTATATGAACTTCAATGCATAAAACAACCAGTGATAACCTCCATACTCCCCAAAATTTATAAGTTATACTCCTTAGTCTTGGACTAACTCTCAAAACCCTTGGCCTAATTATCAGATTCCTTCATCTCAATGGCAGCAGCCTCAAGGGAATTGGTCTCCTCCTCAAGGTAACTAGCAATAGTCACCGCAATGGAGAGGAGGACAACAATAGGAAAACCAATCATTAGGTTTCCTACAACCACAACAATAGTCCCAACATCTGGCTTTAATGCCACCAACTCCTAATGTCATTCCATCCAAGCTAAACCAACTGCCAACCTAGCTTGTGCCAAATTCAAATAACAAACCCCAGTAGCAACAACAAGTTTTTTCAACTAATCCTGATAACTATCCTGCATACTCTCTCAATATAAGTGATATTCACTTATGGTCAGGGACAACACCGCCTACTCCATCTCCTCTAGTCCTAATAGAATTACCATCTTAGGAGATTGCTCAGGAAACCACACCTAGTAAACTTGGAAACCCTGAGCAGGTTCATCAGTCTGAAACTTTAGACACACATGTAAGAACTCCCTGATTTCCTCAAAGATTGCAAGTAGAAGTGTCTAGGCAGCAAGATGATATAGCTTTTGATCTTATTGATTAGCTAAAACATATATGCGTCAAGATCCCACTGTTTCAAGATATTAAGGGCATTCCCATATATGGAAAATCTATTAAGGAGGCATGTTTGAAGAAACCTGGGAGAAAGAAAAAGGACCAAAAAATAGTGCATGCAGTAGGACAACTGGCTGATAAAATGTTAGAAAAAATTGATGTCCCTAAATATTCTGACCCAGGTAGCCCTATTGTGAAGGTAGTTATTAATGAGACCCAAATTAAAAATGCCTTGATAGACTTAGGAGAAACCACAAATGTGATGACTAAGGATGTCATGCAACAACTCAACATTACTAGTCTTAGATCAACTCCAATGGTCTTGCAACTTGTTGATAGCTCTATTATTCGACCTGAAGGGATGGTTGAAGATATTGTTATCACATTAGATTCTTGGGAATATTTGGCTGATTTTATAATCCTCTCTCCTAAGGCAACATTGGGTGGGTATCCAATCATTTTGGGAAGACCTTGGCTTGCAACAACTGATGCATACATAGGTTGCGGATCAGGGGATATGCCAATTTCAGTTGTTATTTCTACTAAAACACTTGCACTCTATTCTCTAGCACAACCACAACTTAATCAAGAGAAAGTAGTATGGCTAGACATAGGAGAAGAAGCAGAGGAAATCAATCATGTTCAACAACTAATGATGTTAGCAAGGGAACCATTAATATCACTTCAAGAGGGTGATATGGTACTCTCTAACATCATAAGAAATAATTATGGAGCAGATCAACAATCAATGGGGATACCAGTAATTCCTCTGCATACTCTTCTTCCATCTAGAGGCTCTTTAAATTCTCTTGTAGCCATAAACATATTTCACACATTGCTACCACAGGAGATTCAAAGCTCTTGTCTGTCCAAAATATCTAATATTGAGTCAGTAACACAAATAGAGGTTGTTGCAGGAAGAAATCTAAATATCAATAGTCAATTAGTAGCAAATCAAAGATTTTCATTAATAGAATTACTCAAAGCCCAACAACAAGCCTTCGCATGGGATTATCATGACATGAAGGGATTAAATCCTACATTGTGTACCCATAGGATTTATATCATAGAAGATTGTAAGCCTCAGCGAAGGATTAATCCTGCTTTAAGGAAAGTAGTTAAAGAGGAACTACAAAAGTTACTTAATGCAGGATTCATTTACCCTATTTCAGACAATCAATTGGTTTCTCCTCTGGTTATAGTTCCAAAGAAAGGAGGAAAATGGAGAATTTGTGTGGACTATAGGGAGCTCAAAACTGCTACCAAAAAGGATCACTTCCTACTTCCATTCATAGATCAAGTGTTACATTCTCTAGAAGGTGAGCAATACTTTTCATTTTTGGATGGGTTTAGTGGCTATAATTAGATCAAAATAGCTCCGGAAGATCAGAAAAAGACCACCTTTACCTACAGTTGGGGCACATATGCCTATTCAGTTCTCCCTTTTGGTTTATGTAATGCTCCTGCAACCTTTCAAAGGGCTATCCTTAGTATATTTTCAGATATATCCCATGATTTTATGGAAATTTACATCGATGATTTTACTGCTTATGGGACTACCTTTAAGGAGGCATTACAAAATCTGACCAAAGTGTTGCAGTAGTGTGAAGATCACAATTTATCCCTAAATAGTGAAAAATGTTTTATGATGATGTAAGAAGGAATAGTGTTGGGGAATCATATTTCCCAATCAGGTATTTATGTAGATCTAGCTAAAATTGAAGTAATACTTTCTCTTCCTGCCCCTACAAAATAAAAGGATGTAAGAAGTTTTTTAGGCCATGCAGGGTACTATACAGATTTATTAAGGACTTTAGTCAAATAGCAAGACCATTGTATTCTCTATGAAAAAAGTATGTTGAGTTTGAATGGACAGTTGCATGTGAAGAGGCATTTTCTAAAATAAAAGGAGCCTTATCTTAGGCCCCTATGCTTAAAGGACCTGATTGGTCAATTCATTTTCACATTCATACAAATGCATCCGATTTTGCAATAGGAGCAATTTTGGAGCAAAAGCAAGGAGTTTTGGAAAATGCTAATTATTATATCAGTAAAAATTTGCAAGGACCAGAACCGAATTATACTGTCACTAAAGAGGAAATGTTAGCTATCATCAATGCCCTCAATAAGTTTAGACACTATGTAATTGGTTATCAAATCTTTGTGCATACTAATCATGCAACCATTAGGTACCTCATGAACAAAAGCTCCATTACAGGTAGATTGGAAAGATGGTTGTTGTTAATGCAAGAATTTGATATTACTATCATAGATAAACTAGGTAAAGCAAATGTAGTGGTAGCTTTCCTATCTAGAATTCAAACACCAGACAATCCTAAAGTCGTTGATGATTCTTTTCTAGATGAACATTTGTTTTTCGTCAATTTGAATAGTCCATGGTATGCTGACATAGCTAACTACCTAGTAGCTAACAAGATACCTCCTCATTTCTCATGAAAAGAAAAAAGTTTGTTGGTAGAATAGAGTTTCAATTTCTCATGGATAGAAGATTGCTTATTTTATATAGGGCCAGATCAAGTTATGAGGCACTGTGTAAGGGAAGATGAGACATGTGATATACTTCACACCTATCATGATGAGCCTTCTGGAGGTCACTTCGTAGCCAAAAGAACATCTCTCAAGATATTAAATACATGGTAATATTGGCCAACCTTGCACAAGGATGTAGTCAAATACACTAGTTAATGTGACAGATGTCAAAGAATGGGGAGACCAACTCGGTCCGAAGAAATGCCTTTACACCCCTAGGTGGTTGTTACACCATTTGACAAATGGGGCTTAGACTTTGTTGGGCCAATTGATCCATCATCAAATGGTTGATCCTACATTCTTGTTTGCACCGACTATGTCACTAAATGGGTAGAGGTCAAATCTTTCAAGAATTGCAGAGATAACAAGGTAGTAGAATTTTTATATGAAGAAATATTCACTCAATATAGAGTTCCTAGAGAAATAGTAATAGATCAAGTGGCATAATTTACTTCCACTTTGATTACAGCCCTGGTTAATGAATACAATGTCAGGCATAGGAAATCCACTCCTTATCATCCTCAGGATAATGGACAGGCAGAGATCACTAACAGGGAGCTTGAATCAATATTGACCAAAACATTAGCTCTTAATTGAAAACATTGGTCTAGTAGATTATTTGAAGCAGTATGGGCTTATAGAACCATCTGGAAAACCACAACAGGGTTTACACAATTTGAAATGGTATATGGGACAAAAGAAATGATGTCTGTAGAACTTGAGCATAAAACCTTGAGAACGACCATTGCCTTAGATATGACTACAGCACAAGAGGAAAGGCTCCTACAACATAATGCCTTAGATGAGATAAGAAAGTCCACCCTACAACACATTGAATCTATTCAAAACTAGCGCATGAAGTGGCATAATCGCTATATCAAAGATAAATCATTCAAGTGAGGTGATTGGGCCCTTCTCTATGATTCGAGGTATAAAGATAATTTGGGAAAATTACAAACATGATGGTTAGGGCCTTATGAGATAGCTGAAACATTCTTTAATGCTGTCATCAGTGTTGGCAAATGCACACTCCAATGAGAAATTGTAGGTGATTGAAGGTATTGTCATTGATGGCAGCCTTGCAATCATGTGAAACCAACAGGCAGCCATAGGCACCGGCACCAATAGACTCTAATGCCAGCATACAAAACACCGGCATTGAAAAAGAAGAATACTGACACCCTGGCCGACAACATTTCTGTGTTAACATATTTTGTAATTAATTGTAAAATCTTTTGTAAGCTGACATGGCCAATTGTAATATGACTCATATATGTATGAGATAATTGATTATTGTAAGAGTGAGATATATAAAGAGAAATATGATATAAAGGTAGTAGACCTAATATGTGAATTATTGGATAAGGGTTTATGTATGTAGCAGAGCTTAAACTAGTACTGAATTTGGCATTGCAGACGCTAATCTGAAGTAGTACAGAACATTGGATTAGTTTAATCCATTTTTTTAAGTCAATGTGACTTCCTTTGTAATTGAGCAGTGAGCTCTAGGAACTTGGCCTTCCTGCATGTGTAGGCCACTATTTTAAGAGTAATATTCCCTTATTGGATAGTAAGTGTATATTGTGGGTCACAAATCCCACAGAGGTTTTTCCCACACTGGGTTTCCTTGTTAAAACATTGTGTTATGGTGTTCTTTTTTGATAACTCAATGATGAACAGTGAGTACCTAACTAGTACTGAGAGGGGGGTGAATCAGTACAGGCACAAAAACTTTTCCTAAACCGGTTTGATTGCAAACTGTTAAATATTGGCAATCCCTAACACTAGTCCGAACCAGATTATTACTGGTTAAACACAGTGCAACTATGAAAGACATGAACCAGTCAATATTCTTAGCTTTCCATACAACCTACTCCCTCATTTCCACTTTGTCCTTATGTATAAACACATAATCTATCATCAGAGATACAATGATTTACCACTAAACAAGAAATAAAAAAACATCACATGGAAGAGGCATCAGACATGACACACATATTTTTCACGTGGAAACCCAACTGGAAAAAAACCACAGTGGGGATGAATACCCACAAGCTATTTTTGAACTCTTTAGAAGTTTTCTCTGTTAGGAGCAAGGTCCGGATAAATACTGTTACAACAGGTTCTATTAGGAACCGATCCTATTAGGGATCACCTAGTTAAGGGATGGCTACAATACCTGGTTAAGGGTTAAACCCTGTTAGAGGTTACCTTGTTAGGCTTTGACTCACCCTGTTAAAGGATTTATAACAAGCTGTTTAAAGCTACCCTATTAAGGGATTTTCAAACTATTGAATTGGTTAGAGATAAATAGGTATCACAATGATCTGGTAATAGCACTCAATGCAAATGAAGATCCGCTTTAGTTCCTTCCTTCTGCACACACACTATGCAGTTATCAATCTTCTCAACTAGTCTAGCAAGAATCATGTATCTCTACACATAGATACACACACAACATTTGCCAACAACCTCAGCATGAAACACCACATCAACCTTATAGGAAACAGATAGGTCGGTAGCATAAACCCTAAACCCTAAACACTTAGGTTGAGAAATTTAGTCAGTTCAATCCTGACCATTGAACACTTTTCATTTGAATACAATGGTCTTGAACAGATCTCAAGAAATTCTCCATCATTCATTCTTCACCGCTTCTTAGAGGTGATAACCCATCACGCATTCTCCACCATTTGCAGAGACTTCGCACATTCCTGAGGTAGATAGGATCAATCTCCTTCATGCAAGATCCTTCACACGCACAAGGCACAAGCTTCCCTATTCTACTATACTGCTCCCCTTCACATCTTCTCCCCCTTTGACAACAATACCAAAGTGAAGGCACAAGCTGCCCTGTTCTACTATGCTACTCCCCCTGAGGAGTAGCATCCTCCAACACATCAATCCTGAAATGATATATCAATGGAAGACCCAACTAATGTGGAGCATAGACTTTTAATTTACCTCTTGAAGGGGTAGCACCCCTAATTCACCTCTCAGATAGGTAAAGGTAGCCTTCAGTAGAGGCTTGGTGAATATGTCTCCTTACTGCTCCTTACTGGAAACATGTTCCAATACCACCTCTTTGTTTTGAACCTTATCCCTCAAGAAATGATACTTGAGTTCAAACTACTTGGTTCTATCATGTAAAACTGGATTCTTGGAAATGTTAATTTCACTTGTATTATCATAGAATATACTTACCAGTTTAGATACAGGAACTTTGAAGCCATTCAGTACATGCTTCATCCAAATAGTCTGGGTGCAGTTCATAAAAGCTGCAACATACTCCACTTTTGTTGTAGACTCAAAGATGCAACTCTGCTTTTTACTCATCCATGAGACCAGTCTACCACCAAGAAAGAATGCACCACTGGTTGTGCTCTTCTGCTCATCCACATTGCCAGCCCAGTCAGAATCTATGAACACTTTTAGGTTGAAATCATTATTGTATGGATACCATAATCCATAGTCAATAGTTCCCTTCAGATATCTAAGAATCCGCTTGACTGCTACCAGGTGAGATTCTCTTGGGCATTTCTGAAACCAAGTGGTAATACCCACTGCATGTGCAATGTCCGGTCTGCTATGCACTACATAATGCAACTTACCAATCATTGATCAGTATTCCTTCTCATTTACCAATGTTGAGTCATCTTCTTTTGATAGTTTACAACTAGTCACCATTGTTGTACCAACCCGTTTACTTTCTTCCATGCCAAAGGTCTTCAACACCTCTTTGACATACTTGGACTGAGTAATAAAGATTCCATCTTTCATTTACTGAATCTGCAGTCCAATGAAGAACTTAATCTCCCCTATGAGTGACATTTCAAATTCCTTCTTCATCTCATCTGCAAAGTCATGACTCATCCTGTCATCTCCACTAAAGATTATGTCATCAACAAATACTTCACAAATCAGAATTTGATCTCCTTCTAATTTCAAGTAGATATTTCTATCTTCACTTGTCCTTTCAAATCCAATCTTCACAAGATGGTAGTGCAAGCATTCATACCATGCTCTTGGTGCCTGCTTCAGTCCATATAAGGCTTTATGTATCCTACACACCATGTCACTATCTTCTGATAAGGAAAACCTATTTGGTTGCTCTATATACACCTCCTCTTCAAGTATTCCATTTAAAAATGTAGATTTTACAACCATTTGGTATACCTTGAATCCTTTAAAAGTTGCATATGCAAGAAGCATACGAACTCCTTCCAATCTTACTACTGGAGAAAAGGTTTCTCCATAGTCTTCTCCTTCTTCTTGGGCATATCCTTTACATACTAGTCTGGCTTTGTTCCTTACCACTGTGCCATCCTCATTTAGCTTATTTCTGAAAATGCATTTGGTTCCAATGACATTTTTATGCTTCAATCTGGGTACCAAAGACCATGTACCATTCTTTTCTATGTGATCAGGTTCCTCCTACATAGCCTTGATCCAGTCTTCATCTTTATGTGCCTCTTTGAATGATTTTGGCTCAAATTCAAAGATCATACATGAGTTTTCTCTGACCTTTCTTCTTGTAAGAATTCTTGTATCTTTGTCTCCTATGATCTGCTTTGGATCATGATTGAGTTTGACATTCCTAGGTATGTTCTTAACAACTTCCTCTTGCTTTTCTTCATCATCCTCATCTTCATCAGCATCAACATCTACTGGTGTAGGAGCACAATTACTGGTACTGGGCTAATTTACAACCGGTTCCTAGAAAGTTACTACCGGTTCATCTCCTACTTGCTTACTGCTAATCCCCTCCAATTTCTTAGAGTTTTCATCAACCCTAACATTGATTCTTTCAATGATTCTCTGAGTCCTATTATTGAAACATTTGAGAGCTTTACTTTTTGTGGAATATCCTAGGAATATTTCTTCATCACATTTTGCATCGAACTTGCTCTAATGTTCACTCCTCTTCATATAGAATTTGCTACCAAATACTCTAAAGTAGCTTACCATAGGTGTCTTACCAGTCTAGTACTCATAAGGAGTCTTATCCTTTCCTTTCTTGATGAGTACCCGGTTCATTGTGTAGACTGCAGTGCTCACCACTTCTCTCCAAAAGGTGTGAGCGACCTTTCCTTGGATCAACATGGTTCTAGCTACTTCATGCACATTCTGTTGTGGAGTCTGGGGGGCAGACAATTTCCTTTTGATACCATTTTCTTCACAATATTTTTTGAATTCACTGGAAGTGAATTCCCCTCCTTGATCAATTCTAAGGCATTTGATTCTTCTACCACTTTCCTTTTCTGTGAGTGCTCTAAAAGCTTTGAACTTTCCAAAGGCTTTAGACTTGTTCTTCAAGAATGTGACCCACATCATTCTTGAGGAACCATCTATAAGAATCATAAAATACCTATCTCCCTGCACACTCCTAGTTTTCATAGGACCACACAAATCAGTATGCACAAGATCAAGTATGTTGTCAGCAGTGAAAGATTTACCTTTGAAGGTTGAGGAAGACATTTTCCCCAGTTGACACTCTCTGCACAAAGGATTTTTCGGTTTGCTCAACATCGACAATCCTTTAACTACCTTGATCTTACTATCCTTTACTATGTTATCAAAGTTTACATGGCAGAGTCTCTTATGCCATATCCAACTATCATCAAACTTAGCCATAAGACATGTACTTATATTTGCATTCAGCTGAAATAAGTTACCTTTGGTCTGCGTACCAGTGGCCATTAGTTCACCATTCTTTCCTTTGATTTTGCACACTCCATTTTTGAATTCCAAAGTGAGTCCACTATCATTCAGCTGGGCAACACTCAATAGATTGTGTCTGAGACCTTCCACCCAATACACATTGTCAGCACTGCTCTTTCCATTCAGAGAGATGGACCCTTTTCCTTTGACCATACATGGTACATCATTAACAAAATGAACCACACCACCATCATACTCTTCCAAAGATATAAACTTTCTTTGGTCACCAGTCATATGGTGAGAACAACCACTATCAATAATCCACTCATTGCAATTATCAAAGTGGGAGACAAGAGTCTTCTTGTCTGACACATCCTCCTTGACTGCAACAAACATAATATCTTCATTTTCTTCATCTTTTGATTCCTCATCCGTGACACCTTCATCAACTTCTACAAAACAGTTTCTCTAGTTTCCTCCTTTGAATTTCTTGAACCTTTCCGATTTTTCCTTGTTGTCACCATTAGGATAGTTTATAGCAATGTGTCCTTTCCGGTTACAAGAAAAGCATTTCAAAGGGAGATTTCCTCTGTATTTGTTGGTTCCCTTAGGAAGTCTCTTGGCAAGAAGAGCTTCAAATTCCATCAGAATCTCCTCATCATCCATTTGTCTACTTTGTCTTGGTTCACCACTGGTGCTTGCTTCTTTTCCTTTTCTAGATGGTGCAACAAATGCTCTTAAAGCTAATTTAGTCTTCTAAAAACTTCCATCAAAACTTTTTAGCTCATAGATTGTTAATTTTGCAATGATGGAGTCTAGGGATACCTTAGTCTTGTCTATTGACCTCAACTCCTGAATAGTAGCAACCCTTATTGCATAGAACAGTAGTAAGGACCTCAAGACTTTACTAATAATAGTAGAATCTTCCATTTTCCCTTCTGCACTTTTGATGTCTCCAACAATAGTCTTGATTCTTATTCCATATTGTTGAATGGTCTCACCTTCAACCATCCACATGTCTTCAAACTTCCCTCTAAGGCTTTCTTCCTTAGCTTGTTTTACATGCTCATCACTACCATAGATATTCTCAAGAGTATCCCATACTTCCTTGGGATTTTCTTTATCCTAGACATCAATAAACTCAATTTCAAATAAGCTGCTGATTAGGGCTTCCATGATCTGCCCATTCTCCTAGATCTCTCTCTTTTGATCATCAGTGAGAGTACTGGTAGGAATAACATAGGCATTTTCACCATAGCTCCAGTGTTGAGCACCGATGCTTCTAATGTATATCTTCATTCTGTCTTTCCATATTTTGAAATTATCTCTATTGAACTTTGGACCTTCCCTCTTCATCATTACAATAAGATCTTTCCCTCAAGTGGTTAGGCTTCAACACAGTGGACCTGGAGGGAGCTCTGATACCAATTGATAACTTAATGAGGAACAGTGAGTACCAAACCGGTACTAAGAGGGTGGGGGGGTGAATCAGTATAGGCACAAAAACTTTTCCTAAACTGGTTTGATTGCAAACTATTAACTACTGGCAATCCCTAACACCGGTCTGAACTAGATTATTACCGGTTAAACACAGTGCAACTATGAAAGACATGAACTGGTCAATCTTCTTAGCTTTCCATACAACCTAATCCCTCATTTCCACTTTGTCCTTATGCATAAACACATAATCTATCATCAGAGATACAATGATTTACCACTAAACAAGAAATAACAAAACATCACAGGGAAGAGGCATCATACATGACACACATATTTTCCACGTGGAAACCCAACTAGAAAAAAACCACGACGGGGATGAATACCCACAAGCTATTTTTGAACTCTTTAGAAGTCTGCTCTGTTAGGAGCCAGGTCTGGATAAATACTATTACAATAGGTTCTATTAGGAACCGATCCTTTTAGGGATCACCCAATTAAAGGATGGCTACAATACCCGATTAAGGGTTAAACCCTGTTAGAGGTTACCTTGTTAGAGAATTTTATGAACTCAATGGCTTTGAGTCACCCTGTTAAAGGATTTATAACAAGCTGGTTAAAGCTACCCTGTTAAGGGATTTTCAAACTATTGAATTGGTTAGAGATAAACAGGTATCACAATGATCTGGTAATAGCACTCAATGCAAATGAAGATCCACTTTAGTTCCTTCCTTCTACACACACACTATGCAGGTATCAATCCTCTCAACTAGTCTGGCAAGAATCATGTATCTCTGCACATAGATACACACACAACATTTGCCAACAACCTCAGCATGAAACACCACATTGACCTTATAGGAAACAGATAGGTCGGTAGCATAAACCCTAAACCCTAAACACTTAGGTTGAGAAATTTAGTCAGTTCAATCCTGACCATTGAACACTTTGCATTTGAATACAATGGTCTTGAACAGATCTCAAGAAATTCTCCATCGTTCATTCTTCACCGCTTCTTAGAGGCGATAACCCATCACGCATTCTCCACCATTTGCAGAGACTTCTCACATTCCTGAGGTAGATAGGATCAATCTCCTTCATGCAAGATCCTTCACACGCACAAGGCTAATGTGGTGACAGGATCTGACCTCCATTACAATGCTCACTTCAATC
This sequence comes from Cryptomeria japonica, assembly GCF_030272615.1. NCBI lineage: Eukaryota > Viridiplantae > Streptophyta > Pinopsida > Cupressales > Cupressaceae > Cryptomeria > Cryptomeria japonica. Next base: position 556,185,419 of record NC_081405.1, read on the forward strand.
GGAAACCCTGAGACTAAGACTACCAACTGGTAGTCATGCCGTATGAATCCTTGATACAAAACATTGCATATACTGGTTCTCATTCTAACATACTGGGTCTGGTTCACAACATCATACTAGTTCTCTTGTTGTCTTTTGGACATACTATTTCACTTGGACAAGCATACCGCTTCACTTTTTCACAAATGCTGGTTCACAACATCATATCGGTTCTCTTTGTCAGTTGCTTAACTTCAATATACCGGTTCACTCAGCATATTGACATCAATGACAGCATAGAGTGTTAACATGTCATCATACTCTGTACATATGCCAACATTTTCATGTTGTGGTTCTTGTTCTTATTTGCTGCATTATTTCTTCTTTACCGGTACACAGTCTTAATATGTGTTTCAAGTTATAAATTAAGAAATTACACATACCAGTCAGATACTGATTCACCGCACCCTCTCATTATCTTTGGGAATCCTAACAATTTGTAGCAGAGCCTGGTCCTCTATTTTCAAAAGTTTAACAACTTGAGGAAGATCTTGACACCGGTAGAGATGGAAAACTTGAGAAAGCTATTGGAAACAACTCTTTCACACTATGATGCAGAAAAGGTGAAAAATACAAAACTTGAAGATGATCTGAAGGCTGTGCAAGATATCATTCAAGAACTTCAAGAGAATTTTACTATTGCAAGGAACACGAGGAGAGAACTTTGTGAAAAGATGCAGAATGATGAAGATGAAAAGGAAACTCTAAATGATTTGGTAAACAAGCTAAGATAAGAAATCAGTACAACAAAGAATGAGATGCAAGACATGACTATGAGGTTCTATAGAGAAATTTAAGATAGAACAAAGAATAAAAAAGACTTGGTTAGAAGACTAAATGATGTTGGAAATGAAAAAACAAGACTTAATCATGAAAATGATATGTTGAAGACAGATCTGGTGCATACACAAAATGATAGAAATGAACTCATGAGACAGAAAGGAATATTGGAGAATGAACTGACTGCTGCAAATCAACACAAGGAAAAATTCAAGAAAAGTTCAGAAGAACTTGGTGACATGCTGAAGAATCAAAAACCTAATGGCGATACAAATGGACCTGGCTTTGAAATTGGTGAAATCTTTGGTACTGCAAACAATCATGATCATAGAAAACTGGTAAGACAGCCTAATACTTACAAATTTAATGGGAAATACTTTAACTATAACAAGTATGGTCATAGAGAAAACCAGTGTAGATCTAGAAATTATCAGAACACTAATACACCCACCGGTCAATGTTCTAAATGCAAGAAAGCTGGTCATAATTCAAAAAATTGCAGAACACATATTGGCATTGGGTATGGGAAAGCTATTCAGAAAAACAATATGACTTGTTATTCTTGTAATAAGATTGGACATATACAAAATTCTCTAGAAGCAAGTCCCCACCGGCAAATACCAAAGGTCCTAGTTTGAAAGGTAAAGAAAAGGTTGAAGAGGTAAAGAAAGAATTCTCAAAACAATGGATCAGAAAGTCAGATCAGATTGTTGATGGGAATACTCCTCCACCAGTAGAACAATGTGACACTCTACTAGCAGGAGACTCTTCATCTAATTGAAGAAAAATCCTTGAGGGTGTAGCAACAAAATGATAAACATGCTATTATTCCCTTGGTTGATGGTAAGAAGTTATAATTACTTCTATATTGGTAGATAAGTTAAGTTATGACTTAACTAGCGAGCATTAAATATGGTAGTTGGAGAAAATAATATTATAAATAAAGTGTTTTGGCTCCTTTCTATTCACTGAGCATTCAAATCTTCGAGAGTGCAAAAATTTCTGAGCGAAGGCATTCCTAGAAAAGAAGTGAAGCAACTCATCAAAGCATTCATCCTTAAGGCAGATTGAGGTATTTATAGCTATGGCATTTTCATCCACTCCTGAATTTATTGCAAACCCTACTATTGTTGAGGTTGTTAAGTGCCCTAGACCCATATTCAAACCAATTCCTGAAATTGCAAAGAAAGATGATAGCATAGGTGCATTTCTCAAATCCCTAAGGGAGTAGTATATGTTGAAGACACTATGATGTATATACATTGTCATATAGAGGAATTAGGTGATGATGAGAGCAAAAATATGTATAGGACTGTGATTTGTGATGAGTCTGGAAACATCAAGCTAGAACATAAGATAGTGGAAACCCTAGGTTTTACTGAAATCCTTAGTGTCCCAGATTTTCCCAAGGATATTATAAGGATTGTGCTAAGCAGGGTTCATGGTGAATTCTTCTGGTTGGATTCAATCCATAAAATCACAAAGGAAGCCATCAAGGCTGTAACAAGGTTACCTTCCATTGGTAGCCAACCTAACAAAACAAAGAAGGTCTCAAATGACACAATGATAAACCTAACTGGTGCAACATTCGACAAAAGGTCTCTAAGGGTAAACGATGTAAAGGACATAAATGTCAAATTTATTAGTATGATCATAGGATATAAAGCTACACATGCAAATAGGTTGAACTCAGTTTCTAGCCTATGTATCAAAAGTGCCTATGATATGGTTAATAATAATGCAAGAATAGATATATGTGAATGGCTCAAAGATGAATTGATAGACAATCTGGGGAAAATTAAAAGAGATAAGAAAGGAACATTTAGATTTGGAAATTTGCTTGTTTGTCTAATGCTGTAAATAACCAAACAAGTACCCGGTATTGGTCCAAAAGATTTTGGTTTTGACATTTTGGTAGGAAAACAACTGTTGGATCTATTGAGCAACATGGGAGAAAACTGATAGAATAACTTAAATGAACATTTTCAAGCATTAAAGGCTCAAATGAAAACCAGAGTAAGACTGTCACAAGCTATTGTGGACAAATATCAGAAAGAAATCTGTTTTGTAATCAAGAAAGATGAAATCCAGATGGAGGTAGTTGTCCCTAGAACTATCTGGGTAACTGAAATGGGCTATGAGATAGATGACAACATTATTGAAACTTATGCAAAATCCCTCCTTGAAGCACCCAAAGATCCTATTGAGGAAGTTTTTGGAAATGTTGAAACAATAGAAAGTGGAATTTAGTCTAGGAAAAGGGTTAAGAAGGTCGAGGAAACAGTAAGAAAAAGAACCTGATAGGCTAAGGCAATTAAGGAAGATGTTTTGAAGCAAACTGGTATAAGTGAAAGTGAGTTGGAAACACTTCAACCGGAAACTCATCTTTCACCGGTTGGAACTTCTTTTGACAGTGACATACCGGTAGTATTTAAAAGGGTAGAAAGGAAAAGAAAACCCTCACCAGTACCCTCACCTTCACCAAAGAGAACCAGAAAAAAACAACAGGCAGTTAGGCCTCCGGTAAAGAAAATGACTCCTAAGAAAAAGAAGGTAAAACAAGATATTACTCCATTGGATAAACTCTTGAGTGAAATCATAGAGGATGGTAAGCTGAAGAACATAAGCAAAATATACAATACACTATCAGCTAATGATAAGGAAAGTAGAGAGAACAGTGTAATCATACACTTAGATATTTATAAGAAATTTTTGATGGAAGTTGTTGATGAAATAACAAATGATCTATATAGGAGATTAGAAGCTAGAAGGCTAGCAATCGTTGAGCTAGACAAGAAAATTAAGATTGAAAAACTACTTGCAGTACATCCAGTCAACTCAATTGATGAAATAGATAAACTTATCAGTGAAGCTAACCAGACAGTATTCTCTACTGCTCATCAGCATGTAGCACTGATGACGGGAAGAGTAAGAGAAGTCTCTGAAGAAACAACTGATGCATGGGATATATTCTTTGTGGAAAAAGAAAAATAGGAAGAACTACTCAGACCAAAGACTATTAAAGTATATCAAAAGGACAAGGATAAGGGGAAAGGTAAGGTAGGTGGTCCTCCAAGCCTTAAAATCACTGATAATATACCCCCACCTCCTTTAGATACTCCACCGGTAGATACTACTGATAGGCAACTGGCCACAAAGAGTATAGAGACTCCATTAGAGGATACAAATCCTAAGTCTGAAGTTTTGTATACTATAAATATTGATACTTAAGAAGTAAATGTTGTGGTGGATAGAGAAACCACTGAGGTCAAGAGGACAGATGTAACTATTGAGTCACCGACTGTAGAATTTGAGATAAGCATTGAAAAACCTACACCTATAAAGCAACCAATAGTAGATACCACTGAGAAACCGGTAGATACAACTGAAAAACTAGTAGAAGAACCGGCCAAGGAAAGTATAGAGGTACAAAATGAGACTACATCTGAGAAATTGGTAGTTGAAAGCTCAAAGAAACCTTCTGAGATATAGATAGAGAAAATGAAACCAGTACAGGTTGAAGCACAGGTTCAGATAGAGATAGTGCCACCGGCCCAAACTGAAAAATCCTAAACCTTTGTTTGTAGAAATGCAAACACAGACTAACCTGCCAGAGGTTGAATCAAGAAAGGTGATTACCACCACTGGTAGCATGGCTATTGTAAAGACAATTGGACAAACATCTGGTACATCTATGGCAGAATTCAGACCTACAAATGTAACAGAGGTCTTATTGGATTCAATAAAGAAGATCACAGAATGTAATGCACAAGCCTATAAGGCTATTGATGATACAATTCCCATTCTTAAATTGATAGCACCAAAGTGCATTGTAGATAACAATGATTCTGTAGGTCAACTATACACATTGTCTAAGTTCATCACCGACAACATATTGACTCTTGATCAAATAAATGAGGATACATTTAAAGAGAAAATGATTAAAGAAAAAGAGAAATTCTTTGAGGAAATTGTGAAGAAGGATAAGGAGAAAATGGATACCCTATTACCAGAAATTGGGGAGATAATTTTTTACTTCAAGAAATTGTATAGAGATTCTTGTAAAACAAACATTCTGACCGAGGATCTAGACAAGGAAATCAACAAAGCACAAGATAAGATAAACAATATTGCTGACAATCTGATAGGTACATCGGATTCATTTTTGGAGGTAGAGATGAGGATTGCAGAGAAAGAAGAGAAAATCAAGCAGTTAGACAAGGACAAAGAAAGAATAAAGGATAAAGCAAAGGACTTAAAATGCAGACTCGGTCCAAAACTAGATTACCTCATCTCCTTGAGAAAAGAAATATCTGAGGCTCTAGTTCTCGGACTGAAGACACTAGAAGAGAAAATGCACATACTCACTGGTACAGTGCAAAGATCTCAAGAGGCAATAAAAGATAGTAAAACATTTAGTAATGGCCTAAATAAAATTTTGACAGACATTTTTCAGATTGTAACCCACCGGTTACAAGAATCCAAGCAGGACTCCACTGACAGCGAATGACAACCTTTGTCATTGATGTCAAAGGGGAAGTAGTGTGATGAGAAAAATGGTCAGAAGGAAGTAGAGATTATCTACTCAGGGGGAGCACACATTTTTGGAGACACAGTTTTCTAAAGATTTTTTTTGGACTTCAGTTTTTGGATACATTCTTGAATTTTTCTCATGAGTGTTGCCATCAATGCCAAAGAGGGAGATTGTTGGCAAATACACACTCCAATGAGAAATTGTAGGTGATTGAAGGTATTGTCATTGATGGAAACCTTGTAATCATGTGATACCAATAGGAAGACATAGGCACCGACACCGACAGACTCTAACACTGACATACAGAACACCGACACTGAAAAAGAAGAATATCGACACCCTGGCCGACAACATTTTTGTGTTAACATATTTTGTAATTAATTGTAAAATCTTTTGTAAGCCGACATGGTGGATTGTAATATGACTCATATATGTATGGGATCATTGATTATTGTAAGAGTGAGATAGATAAAGCAAAATATGATGTAAAGGTAATAGACCTAATATGTGAATTATTGGATAAGGGTTTATGTATGTAGCAGAGCTTAAACTGATACTGAATCTGACATTGCACATGCTAATCCATTTTTGTAAGTCAGTGTGACTTCCTTTGTAATTGAGCAGTGGGCTCTACGCACTTGGCCTTCTTGCATGTGCAGGCCCCTATTGTAGGAGTAATATTCCCTTATTGGCCAGTAAGCGAATATTTTGGGTCACAAATCCCACTGAGGTTTTTCCCACACCAGGTTTCCTTGTTAAAACATTGTGTTATGGTGTGCTTTTCATGTTGTGGTTCTTATTCTTATTTGCTGCATGATTCCTTCTTTACCGGTACACAGTCTTAATATGTTTTTCAAGTTATAAAATAAGAAATTGCACATACTAGTCAGATACTGATTCACCCCCCCTCTCAGTATCTTTAGGAATCCTAAAAGTCAGATTATCTACAAATGATCTTGTTAAATTTAAATTGTTAGTCAATGGTCATCAGTTGCTATACCACAAACCTCTTAGCAAGGATGACTTTCTACAACAATTCTCCACTGTCGAGCATGTCGTGATTCCTGCAGCAACTAGCGACAACTTTACCATTACCACTCTATCTTAAATATTTCCCGCATGATCATAATAAATACTTCCAGATCTATAGGAAGTACATTTCTATGCAATAAATATTCCATTCCATATTCACTCATTTCTCTTCTTTCACTCCATCCATTTCCACCTCATTTTCCTTACATGATGGCTCAATGACTTCAGCTACAGTCATTCTCACGTGATGTCAGGTACGCTCGTGTGTATTTTTTTTTTTACATGTATATAATCAAACCATATTAACTATCAATATGATATTTTGCATAGTGTCCTTTTTCAGTCCTCTTCTACATGTGTAGACACCTATTAAGCCTTAGGTTGGGGGGGGGAGACATACACTAATAATGACTCTAGAAAATAATTCTTATGTCCTCTCGGATTGCATTTTAATTTTTCAAATTTCTAGTTTGAGGTGATATTTTGTACTCTGCCCTTCTATCTGCTTAGAGCTATTTTTAGATTGCAGCTAGGTTCTGACCAAGTAAAGGCACATTGTATTCTAGTGCAGATCTTAGTTCAGCAATTGGGAAAATTAGTGCCATTATAGAGTAGAAAGTGTTATCACTACAATCGGTGGTCCACCTATTCGTCATGAGCTGACAGTCCATGAAGCCCTACTTCAGGACCAATATTCTGTAATAGTGGGTGGGTGGATTATTTTTTGAAGTTGATAGAGTTTAATGAGAAAATTGCAAGGGAATTTACCCACACACTTTCAGTTGGAGAAGCCCAGGTAAAAGGGTTGAGAGTGGTGGTTATAGAGGAATGGATTGTAGAGGTAAGTGGGTTACCAACAAATGGAGAGAAGTACTCAAAATCCAAGAATGCATATAATGCAAGAGAAGAATTTACACCTTTGGGAGACACACCCTTAGTAGTAGATAGACAAGGAGATAGGTGAGAATCTCTTCCGCCTGAATGGAAAGCAGTAGCATTGTATGTTCTAAAGTATTTAACCTGTGAAGGAAAATTCTTGTGTCTGCATTCCCATCACTTCAATCTTCTAAGTCATCTATGCCATGGAAGAAGGATGAATGTTCCAAGCCTATTGTACAACCTTCTTTCCATAAGCACAATAGAGACACAAAAAGGTAGGCCTCACTCTATTTCTCATCATTGCCTAATTAAGCTATTAGTTGAAAGATCTTTGAGAGATGTCTCTCCAATGTCTTGGAATGAATTTGTTAAAATAGCGATGTTTAGGGTAGAAAACGTGGTTATAGAGGAGCCACTTCCATCTCAAGAACAAGAAAAATTGGAAAACCTTGAAAGACCTAGTTCCCCTCTTGAACCCTCATCCTCCAAGATATCATCAGAATAAAATGTTCCTGCAGTAGAGGAACCCTTACAAGAAAAAGCTATAGCAGGGGTTCCTTCTCAAAGTCTAATAAAAACTAGGGCTGCCATATGAAAGGAAAAAGGCAAACAAAAATGGGTTGACATAGAAAATAAGGAAGAGAAAGGTAAAAGTGAGAATTTAGCCTCTCCAACGGCAAAGAAAAGGAAAGTTGTAAAAATAGTTTCTCCTGTAGCCATTGAAGTGGTTGAAGAGTTGGCTACAGGAAGTAGTCCTGTAGCCGCAAAAGGGAAATCTCTGAGAAGCAGTGGTAGGCTCTGTAAAAAGCTTAAAAATCAAGACCAATCAACGGAGCCAAATGTTACCATCCTGATTGACTCTCTAGAATAAGAACCGCATAGTCTACCTCACAATGATGTTCCTCCTTCTCCACCTAACAAACCCCAAAGGGAACAAGAAAAAGAGGAAGAACTATAGAATATTGAGGAAGAACAAGAACAACATCTACAAGAAGAGGGGGAACTCTAGAACATTGAGCACCCACATAAATAAGTAGGTTTTGAAAGGCTGGAAAGATTAGCATCCACTGTAGAATAGGTTATTGAAGTAGGGAGAAAAGTTGAAAAGAAGAAATGTATGGAACCTATTCATAGACCACCTACTTCCCTTACTAGTCATGCGGTGGGAATTGCTCTCTATGAGGATTGGGAATTGGAAAAGGTAAAAATGTAGATGATAATCGACTGGCAGAAGAAAAATATTGAAAAAAAAGAGGAGGAATTTGCTCAACTTAAAGCTAAGGTGGAAACAGTAGCCACTATGGTACCACATCTAATGCAATGCCAAGCACCTCCTTGTGTTTACTCTCTATATTTAAAAGAACAACATATCAGTTTCTAGATGATGAGAATTGTCAAGGATTTAAGTCCCTCATTGTAGACACCAGAGAAGTTCTACAATGTTTATCAGACATCTCCTACAACAATTAAAAATCTACTTTGAGAATTTTATGTACATAAATATGTTGTTCCTAATGATGTCGATTGGAACCCTCTCCTCTACATTGGAGATATCACATTGAGAGCTCTTATGTCATGGATGCTGAATGAAATAGAAAGGGGAGAGTAGTTTCAGGTGTATAACAAGGAAGAACTTGAGCTTTCACTGCCATTAAGGGTTGAATCAAGGGAGCCTAGTGTTATACAATATATGCATAGATAAGATATTCCCTGATCTCTTTAGAAGTGACATAAGTTTTCTTAAAAGAAATGACTAAGTATACCCCTAAGAATTTCTATAGAAATCTTTGAACTTTCATCAACATTAGATTCACAACTCTTATCGGCCAAATTCAACCATCAGATGACCAAAATAAAATCTCATTGAAAATCTTAGTCTCACCAAAAAGATATATTTGTTATATTGAAGAAATTGATAAATGTTTCCTCGATAATATAAACCATTGAAGGGATTCTGGCCGTGATAAGACTCAAAAGGGATTCACCGAAGTCAGTGTTTCTATCAAAAAATATATAGAAGAAACATATTGAAGTGCCATTGACGATACTATTTTTGAAGACATGTGAGTTTTGAAGGACCAATAAAGCATTAGGCCGACATCTAAAGTCTTATCGACAAAGGAAAATGTCATTGATGGAAGCAAGTCATAGAAGGAGGGTTTTTCGCTCTTGGTGAAACAAAAAGTTTCATCAACACAATGATATCGAATAAGACACGGAGGTCACTCATCAATGACTTGTCATCGATAGAACTCGGGCATTGGATAAATTATTTTAAGATATAACAATGGGATGGATTTCATCAAAAAACAAAGTTTCGATGAAACGACAAGGTTTCATATCGAAGTTGATCACTCGGAATAAAAATGAATGGGATCCATTTCGATGAAAGATGATGATTCAATGAAAACCTAAAGCACAATAGTGATAATAATACTTTCATCAAAACAAAAGTAAGTTTGATGAAAGGAGACCTTTCGATAAGAAAGAAAGGGACATTGCTGAAGAATGTAGTTTCATCGAAGTAAATGGTAAAGTCATGTTGTAAATGAGCATAGAAGAAAGAGAAAAGTAACTGTTAGAAGAAGTAATTAATTTTTGTTGTGAAACCATTCTAGAATTAAATGAAGTCCCATCATCATAAATTCAATACAAGTGACTTCATGACTATTACATAACAGGTGGATATAACTGATGAAACTAGTGTAAAATTGTGATAAAACCACAAGGAAGAGGACAATTCAGGTAGCGTTGGTTAGAAGAAATCATAGAGAGTCTTCAAAATCAGAAGGTCCAAAACTCTAAGTTCCCTATTTTTGAGCTTTGTAATTATAATGGAAGCCTCCTCGACTAAGAAAACCAGAGCTAGGAAACCTAGGGAAACCCAGTCTATAGAGGAAAAACCAAAAAGGAAAAAGAAGGAAGGTTGCTCGTTAGACCAAGACCTATTAGACCAGTTTCCTACCTTGAGCCATTGGTCCAAAAAGATTACAATAGATGACGAGGTCTTGGAGGATAGGTTTGAAAATTTGGGAGACATTTGGATAGAGATTAGAGGGCATGAATTGTTCGTCTTTGAATATGTGCGAAGCAATGCCCCAGAGCCTGTAAATAATTTATGGAGATTGAACCTTCGGAAATTAGCAGGACCTAATGTTTTTGTAAACATTGAACTTATAAAATCTCTAGCCAATAATTATGACCCCAAGATGAAAACCATTTATGATTATATGAGGAAACCAATAGCGTCCATTACTAAAGAAGTTATAGAAAGTGTATTTGATTTAGATTGGGGATTTGAAGAAAAGATAGATACTAGCAAGCTTACTCGGGAGTATTTTAATATGGAAGATATATATAAGAGGTGGAGACTCCCTATCCACAGACCAAAAATTGCAGGATCAACAGTGCCATTCGCAGAAGGAGATAAAGCTCCTTTTGATGTTCAATTTTTCTACCCCTATTTCAAGTACACATATTATTGTGTATCCCATGTCTTAGGAATAGAAGCCCCCCCCCTTGATGGATATAATGGCTATGATAATCTGTGTGGATTTGCAATCAAAGGATCCTAGGGTATTTGATTTTGCTGCTTATTTATCTGAAGCCCTGAATCATGGTTTGGAGAAGTTGAAAGGATACATGGTGAATGTTCATTTCAAGTATTACTCTTTTCTCATGCATATATTACTCTATGTTGGATAAGATAAAGGATTATGGTCAAATGGGTTATGTGTTAGGGCTTATGATAAAGCTGGAGTGAGGAAGCCTATACAGTTATGGTTATCTTTGTGGGACCAGAGATACAACAATAGTCAGTATTGGTACTTTGAAGAGTTCTTTGTTAAAACACTATATAGATTGCTAGGTTATCCATGTGATCATTCTATATCTCTAGAAATTTAGAGATTTCTCAAGCCAAAAGAGTTATGTGAAGACACTCCATTTACACATAATTGGCAAGATTGGTACTTCTTTTTGGATTATACTCAGATAAGGGTGTATGGGTTTGAAGGAAAGCCTCAATTGTTTCCTATTACAGTACCTAATAGAGTAGCTTTCCTTGAGATTATCAGACAATTGTCAATACCTAGTGCTAAACACTTGACAGATCATGGGAAACAACCCATAGTACCTGGGTTATTGGTTTTTTCAGACTTTATTGTTAAAAGTTCAAAGAGTTATGGCCTATTGTAGAATAAATTGGGTTATTATAAGATGGTGGAAGGTGATCCTAGGTCAAACTTTGACCGCGAAGGTTATATGAGAGAAGCAAAAGCATCACAGAAGCGTAGGGCTGGAGAACATGTTTCACTGATGCCTAACGATTTCATCAGAAATATGGAAAGGCAAGAAGCCATTGAGAAAAGGACAAAATATGATAGAGTATCCAGAGCCTACGAATGGAAGCTTAGTATAGGAAAGATTAATGAGGATATTATGTAGTGGATAGATGACCCCTTAGCCAAAGGCAAGAAACTTATGGAACATGAATTGGAGATTCTAGATGGTGTCCCTATGTATGTTTTCAGGGACAGGAAAGAAAATGTCAGGGACACAGAGCCTTTGTCACACATGTCTCCCCAGTCTATTTCTGAGTTTATGCTTGTTGATTCACCAAGAGAAGAGTATCCACCTGGATATGAATGTGATGTACAAATGAATCTGGCAACTGGCCAGTATGATGTCCATGAGATCAATGATGTTAGGTTGCTAGAGCATGAAGAATTCATTTTAGACAATGACTTTATTCATACCAAATAATTTGACACATTTCTATGCCAGTAAAAAGGGACATTAGTCAGAGCCAACACAAAAGGGAAAACCAAGGAAGAGATGCTCAAAATACTATAGGAGGAAATAGAGCAAGTCATTAAGGAAATGATGCCTAAAAGGGGAAGGTTATTACTTAAAGGTACTAGGGTATTAATATAATCAGGATGTGACATTAGATCTGCTTTATTGTTGGATAGTTTTCTGAAGAAATGGGGGCCTGATAAGCATATTATGCCAGATGAAGTTGATAAAACTTTCATGGGATCACGATATGATCCAGATCAGAAATCTCTTATGTTGTGGTCTCTGTACCCTGAGGAGAAAAGGCCTTTACTTGTTGACACTGATGAGGATTTTCGACATTTAATGATCCAACAAGTCGATAAAATTGATCCTAGGATCACTGCCAAACTAAATTTGGATGTAGCAAAACTTAATCAAGATCGGATTGAATTTCTAGTTAGGGAGAATTATACCTATAAAGATTTGTATGAAAATGCTAGTGAGGAAGTTCAATGGTTGCAAGAAAGATTACTACAACAAAAGACTTCTCAGAAATTGATGCTTGAGACTGACCAAAAGATTATAGATGCTCTGACAAACACTATCTACTGGAATACTAAGAGTGAGAAGTTGGTTAGACAAGTAGAAAGTGCTCAACAGAAAATGGATAAATTGGTCAATGACATCATTGAACACAAATTTAGAACCATGCTAACACATGTAGATTAGTATTGGAAAGTGTACATTGGGACTGTCAAGACTCTGAGGGAGCATGGAAGATTAAAGAAATGACTGTAAGAGGTGATGAACAACGTTGATACCATGACACTGGAAGATAGAGCAGAAGGGACAACATACTTGGAGAGACATGACAGATATGAATATACATTGAACAAAGACCTCCAAGCGATGGAAGATGAGAGCACTTCACGAATGCCAACAATCTACAAGGAGGAGGAATTGATATCATTGGAACAATGGTGGAATGAGCTTGCTAGCATCAAGGAGCGAGCAATCTCAGGATTGGATCAGGATAAAGATTTGGCCCCTCAGGTCAACCACATAATCTTTGAGTACATTTCATTGCAGGAAGAGATGAAGAAGCAGAACATTGATATCAGGAGATATAGAGAAGATGATTACATAAATCACTTAGGAATACTTAATATATTTTTATTTAACTTTGTTAAGAACATACAACCTGGTTGTTGATGTTGGGAACGGACATGACTTTTTGTAAAGATAGTTTTTGTTCTCATATATATGAGAGGTTTTTTGTAAAACAAAAGGTCATTAAGAAATAGATGTACTATATACTCTAGCATTTTTTGTAACTTTTGAAACTCTGTCAATATAATCAGTTGTTTTTTCCTGTATGTATGTGTTGTGAGTTTTTTTATTTCAATTGGTAGTTGTTATGTGATATTGTCTTATAGAAGATAAGGTTGCTTGTATCTTCCTAGTGAAGTTTATTTTCATACTGCTATTAATTTGAATAAAAGGCCTATTGGCAGATTGTAACTGTTCCTTATAAGTCTTCCTTGAATGGTCTCTTAAAGTAAGGGTTAAATTCATTCAAGAAAATTATAGCATAAGACTATGAAAATGGATCTTTTTGAGGAAAGGTAGCTGACAAATCTACCTGGGGGGTGATTTAAAAATTGTCTCATAGAAGCATACATTAAGTCTTGCTGAAGTAATAGACTCTGTGGCCCAAACAAGAGGAAAGGCACTGATCATTCATAAACAACAACTTTTACCATGTTAATTATCTTTACTTTAAAGCAATAAGAATAGTTGAGTAGGATATATATATAGAATCAATTAGCAATAGTGTATTCATATAAATTTCAAGCACAAAGATCTAATAGCTTTCACAACAACAATCTTGAACTCATCTAAAATCCACCTATCCTAGGAACCTATGCCATTTTGAGATAGGGAAAAATTTAGATCAAGATACTCAATCTTCTATAAAAGGAATTAGTCATTAAAAGTGACTAGTGAGTAGGTTTACCTGCCTAGGTCTTGCAGAGCCTAAAGTGAGGGAGTTAGTAACCAAATATGTTCACTCTATAAGATGGCTAAGTCAATTGGATGTTTTGATCATAGGAGTTGGCATTTCCTTAGAACCTATCCAATTTATTGATTTGAGATCCAACAAATTGACAACTCTTTTAGGGAGAACATTCATTTAAGAAAGAATTTATTGTGGGAAAGAACTCATACACAAAATACAATTTCCTTTCAAGAAGAAAGGTGGCAACTTTGAAATAAGAAATTTTATGTACGGAAGAAGGTCATTAAAACAAGGCCATCCTATTGTGCAGTTGGAATTCAACAAGAAAAGAAATAAGAACAATCAAAAGAAATAAACACTAAACAGATCAATGGATGATTTCATGTATGAGAGATATAATGAATATTACTCCAAAACTAATCCACATTTATCTTGGAATAAATAGAACAATACAATCCCTACATGCCAAGGAAGCGAAGATCTAGCAGCTGTGAACAAAGCACGAAAAGGAAAAAATAAAGTTCTTCCTGGTTTTGAAAAGCACCACTCAAACTCAGGAATGAACTCAACAAGTTCATCTAGCTCAAGGGGAATAGATGCACCATAACATCTTACAGGACTTTTAAAACATCTTTATGAGGTGACTGAGGAAATGAAAAATACTGGGAGGTCACGAGAAGCTGAGGAATTATGTGCTAAATTAGGCTTCAAAATTGATGAAGATGACATTGATAATGATTTAAATAAATACAAAGAAACATTTATAAACACTAATACAACCCAAGGGTTGAAACAATAAAAAAAATCCAAAAGGTGAAGCAAATTCAAGGGGTGAAAATTTAAAAACACATGACAATCCCTTATATCATACACAACCGAAGGATGAACAATTTCACACATGTTAATAATAACATACCTTATGAACAATAGTATAATCATTTTAACAACTTCACCTATCAAAATTAGTATCAACCTCATAATCAATTTTCCTCTTTTACTTATCCATATAACAATGTGAACCAAAACTATGGGAATTACTTCTAAGGAGGCTTTGGATTGGTTAATACAGAACATATCAGACAATTTGATTTCTCGGGAATGATGGTATGTCCTCACCCCAGTCCAAATGAAGTCAGAACTTCAATTCCAAAATTCATAGGCAGCAATGCTATCACTGGAGAAGCACACTGCAAAGCATTTGATATAGTCATGGAGGATTTTTGCCTTCCTTATGAAGATGTCAAAATGAAGTTGTTCATGCAATCACTGATACGAGATGCAAGGGATTAGTTTAGAACATTACCTGATGCTTTGATAAGCAATCTTACAGAATTTAAAATACTTTTCCTTTAATAGTATGGGGATCATAATAGCACCAAGTTTGCATTACACAAAATCATAAGTATCAAGAAGGAACAAAATGAAATAGTGGTTGAGTTCAACAAAAAATTTAACAAATTTATGAGCAAAATTCCTAATAGGATAAAACCAGTACCTAAAGTGAGTATCCTTTATTACATAAATGCTTTTGATAGAAAAACAAATAATGAACTCAGGACCAAAAATCCTATAACTCTTCAAGAGGTAATGAAGGCTTCTATAACCATAGAGAATAATAGGAAAGCTGCTGGAAGGGTTGGAAAGAGAGATGATACCAGATTGTTTAATCTAAGAGCACCCAAGCAATCTAAGGAGGAAGAAAAGATGGATAAAGTATTGAGTGCTTTAAAATATTTATCTATGAAGGTAAAAAAAAAAGAAAACCATCAGTTCTTCCATCATGATAGACCCAAATTACATGATATGCCTTACAATACTAGATGGCAGGATGGAAAACTAGTGGAAAAGCATCAGACAAACATTATGCAGCCCCCAGATCCTTTGAAGAGATATGTGAATCATATGATAGATAATATTACATGGTGTTTTTCTTGTGACATTCCCCATTCACCTTCTCAATGTATAGTAGAGAAGAAGTTATAGGAAGAAGAGGAAAGCTATGAAGGGTCTATCGATGATCAAACTATAAACATGTTATCATTTGAAGAATATAGCTCATTTGAAGAGAAAGGGGAATATGATATAAATTCCAAATAAATCACTCAACCGTATTGTGTACAATATATATTTTTCAGTTAAAGAAGATGAAGTCAAGCTCAGGATCCCTATTGAAGAGGAAAGAGAAAGAATTACAACAGGTGCAGTCGAACAAGCTAAGAGGACTTACAATCTAAGAATTAGAACTATAAATCCTGAACAAGGAAACCCCTCTGGCATGTTCATGAAAGAGAATAACAAAGTACCCAAGAAAACAACTAAGCCAAACAAGATCCAAAAAGAAGATTCAGGAAAAACTAAAGAGAAGGATCCTAAAGCTACAAAATTACAAAGGGGTGAAAATGATGAGGTGATTAAAGTCCCAATAGTACCTACCACCACATAATTTGACATTGATAATGCCTTGACACAAATGAAGGTTTTTGTTCCTCTACTTGAAATGATGAAGTTCCCTTAATATAGAGAAAATACTTTGAAGATGATTACAGAATCCCGGAGGAGAAAATAAAAGAGCACAAACATGATGATAAGAAAAAAAGCAGTGAGGTGGATCCAGCCCCAATTATGTATTTAGGATCTACAATAACAAAAAATCCTACTCAAGTAGACCCTTTTTATTTAACTTCAAAAATCAATAACAAGAGGATCAAGAATTGCATGATAGATTCAGGTGTAACAATAAATGTTATGTCTATTGGAGTTATGAGAGAACTTGGAATGGGTGTAGATGCTACATTTGGTAAATGCTATGCTATGGATAGCATATCTATTCTAGTAGTGGGTATCATGAGAGATGTAGAATTCAAGTTGGCAGCATGCCCCGAAGCCTCTTACAAGACAAATATCACAGTAGTAGATGTTCCCCCAAATTATGGGATGTTGTTATCTAGACAGTGGTCAAATTTGATAAGTGGACATGTCCAATTAGATTTGTCATGTGCCACCATACCAATAAATGGACACGAAGTAAAAATTAAAAGAGAGCCTCGTTATTCTCATATTATTGAGGATATCAAACCTATTGAGCAGATATGCTTCATCCAATCAGATATGGATAATTTTAAGGTGCAATTAATAAAGCCAAAAATGGAAGAGTTGACCCTAATTAAATCCCACATCCAACAAAATGAAGATCAATTATGGCGCATGTACTTTAATGGATCATGTGGCAAGGAAGGAAGTGGGGCTGGAATTCTATTCATTGCACCAAATGGAGATACATTCAAATACTCTTTTAAATTAATATTTGAATGTACAAACAATATTTTTGAGTATGAGGCCTTGCTCACCGAATTAAACTTAGTAATTAAGCATGGGATCAAGATGCTTAGTGTGTTTGGGGATTGAGAATTGATGGTATCATAGGTCAAAGAAAAATATGCTTCCAAAATCTCAGGTTGATACAATTGAGTTGTTTGATACTTTCCAAATAAGTTGGGTTGATAGATCCAAGAATATAATGGCTGATTTCTTAGCAAATGTTGCATTGAAGGAGAATGATGTGACATTGAATGGAATATCTTGGGTGGAGATAAAAGTTAGACCTTCTATTCCTGATAACTTATATAATTGGAAGATATTCCAAGATGATGTTGATCTTTTAAATTTCTTACAATGTGTAAACTATTATGAGACCAAGGCCATTAAATTTAATGACTTTGTGGAAAATACTGATGGGAAAGAAACTTTGTTTGGTCAAGAAATCATACAGTTAAAATCCAATAAATTACTAAGAGACTTGGTTGCATTAGAAAGAACCTTTAATGCACAGGACAAAGTAGAAACAAAAGTAACTCCAACTAAGGAAAGTGACGTTGAGTGAATTAATCTAGGAAATGAAGAGTCTCCAAGACATGTATACATTGGGAGAAAATTGACCCCTAAAATGAAACAACAATTAATAATTTTACTCAGGAGATATAGACATGTCTTTGCCTGATCATATGATGATCTCAAGGCTTACAAAGAGAATTAGTTTAGCATGAAATAGCACTCAAACCTGATGCTAAACCATTTAGGAAAAAGAAAAGGCCTATAAACCCTACCCTATTGTCCAAGATGAGGAACGAAGTAATTAAAAAGATAGATGCATGGATAATTAAATCTTGCAGGTATTCTACTTGGCTATCAAATTTGGTGCCTATTAGGAAAAAGAATGGAGATATCAGACTATGCATGGATTTCAGAAACCTAAATATTTCATCATTGAAAGATAATTATACTCTACCTATTATGGACACAATGTTGTAGAAAGTAACCAGATGTGAGTTGTTGTCCATGATGGATAGATTTTTCAGGTTATAACAAGGTAAAGGTCAAGGAAGTTGAACGATATAAAACATTTTTCATAGCACCATGGGGCACTTACATGTATGCCAGGATGCCATTTAGATTGACTAACATAGGAGCAACTTTCCAAAAAGCAATAGATGTAGCATTTGCAAAACTGATAGATGTGATCATGGTGATATATCAGGATGACTTGACTACCTACTCAAGGAAGGTAGAGGACCATTGCAACCACTTGGAAAAATATTTAAAAGGGCTTTGGAATATGGGATATCACTTAACCCAAAGAAATGTAATTTTGGAGTTGAAGAAGGAAAGATTTTAGGACATATACTATCTAAAGGAGTAAGAATTGATCTAGAGAGGGTGGCTGAAATTAATGAAATCCCTATCTCGAAGACTGTTAAGGCCATCCAGTCATTCTTAGGATAGATAAACTTTGTCAAAATATTTATCTTGAACTTTGCAGATATTGTAAAACCTATAGTGTAGATGTTACAAAAGGAACCTAAAATAGACTAGACTACTGAAGCATTGGATGCATTTATAGCCATGAAGAGGGAAATAACTGAAGCACCTGTGCTGATGTCACTAGATTTCAGTAAACCATTCTTGATATTCTTCTTTTCTTCTTGTCACATAGTAGCAGTGGTACTATTACAAAAGAATAAAGATGGTTGTGAACAACCAATTGCATACTTCAACAGATCATTAAGCCCTACTAAAATAAAGTATGAGATAAATGAAAAGAAAGTTTATGCCCTTGTAAAATAAGTCAAACACTTTAGGCCATATTTGGTGGGGACAAAGGTGATATTTTATGTCCCTAACGCAGTGGTAAAAGATATATTTAGTCAAAATAAGGTCACAAGGAAAAGATGCAAATGGATAGATCAAATTCAAGAGTTCGACATTGAGCTTAAGATTTCACAATTCATAAAAGGACAGGGATTGACTAAACTCATGGCTGAAGAAAATATTGAGAAGTCATAAATAAATGAAATCAGGTTGAAAGAAGCTAATTTTAGTATTGAACATGCAACATGGTACAAAGACATTATCGATTACCTCAAACATATCAAGTGTTTGGATGGAATGACTGAAAATCAAAAGAGGACTTTAAAATTTCAATCTTCAAAGTATGTGATAGTTAACGGTGATTTATATTGGAAGAATAGAGATGGAATATTGCTACTTTTCTTAGATGAATATCAAGCAGAAAAAGTCTTGCACAAAATGCATAGTGGGGTGTGTGGTGGTCATTTCTCTACCAAGACTACAACCCATAAAAAACTAAAGGCTGGATATTATTGGCTACATGTATTTTATGATAACTATAAGTATGTCAGGAAGTGTGAAGCATGCCAAAAGTTCTAAGGAAAGATGAAGTACTAAGGAGCATTCCCGTTAAGACCTATGCAAGCTGAAGAACTCTTCCAACAATGGGGGTTGGGTTTTATAGGGGAAATATCTGATAATTCAAGTGGAGGATATAGATGGATATTGGTAGCCACTGATTACCTTACTAAATGGGTGGAATCAATCCCTACTAGACAAGCTACTAGTAAAGTGGTAATCAAGTTCATGATGGAGAATATTATTACTAGGTTTGTTGTCCTTGCAAGAATCATTATTGACAATGGTATGTGTTTCAGATCTGAAGAATTCAATAATTTTTGTGAGGAATATGGCATTAAGATATCACATTCATCTGCTTACCATCCTCAAGGTAATGGACAGGCTAAATCTACCAATAAAAATATTCTCAAAATCATCAAAAGAGTGTTGGGATAGAATAAAAAGGCTTGGGATTTAAAACTGAATTTGGCACTTTGGGTAGGTAGGATAATAGTAAATAAATCCACATGAAGGTCCCCATTTGAATTGGTCTATGGTAAGAAGGCTAGACTCCCCCTTGACAATCTCTTGCCTGTTCATAAATTTATAGTACATGAAGAAATTCATGTTGTGGATCCTTTGCAAGAAAGGCTTGTGCAATTGATAGAATTGGATGAAATCGGGACAAAAGCTCACAGAAAAAATATCAACGCACAAAATCAGATGAAGAGATTGTATGATAGAAGAGCAACAAACAGAAAATTTGAGATAGGTGATTGGGTCCTGATGTGGGATGTGAGAAATCAAGAAAAAGGAAAGCATGGAAAATTTGAAGCTCTTTGCCTTGGGCCATACATAATTATGGAAAAGGCAGGAGAGGACTCATATTTCATATAAAGTGCAACAAGAGAGAATCAAGAATTTCTAGTACATGGACAATACTTGAAGAAATTTTTCTCTTAAATAGAGAAATATATTTCGATGTACAGTAGATTAGGACCCACTTTTCATTGTAAATACTATAATCTCTCAGCGATGTATGTTCATTCACTAAAGATCTAAATTCTTGATCACACCTATAGTATACCACCATCCCTAGTCAAAGCCACTATTATACAATATATTCACAAACAAGATATTCCCTGATCTCTTTAGAAGCGACAAAATTTTTCTTAAAAAAAATGACTAAGTATACCCCTAAGAATTTCTATAGAAACCTTTGAACTTTCATCAACATTAAATTCAAAACTCCTATCAGCCAAATTCGACCATCGGGTGAAAAAAAAAAACTCTCACCAAAAAGATATATCTGTTATATCGAAGAAATTGATAAATAATTTCTCGATAATATGAATCATCGAAGGGATTCTGACCGCGATAAGACTCAAAAGGGATTTACCCAAGTCATTGTTTCTATCAAAAAATATATAGAAGAAATATATTGAAGTGCCATCAATGATACTATTTTGAAGAGATGTGAGTTTTGAACGACCAATAAAGCATTAGGCCAACTTCTAAAGTCTTATCAACAAAGTAAAATGTCATCGATGGAAGCTACTCATAGAAGGAGGGTTTTTGGCTCTTGGCGAAACCAAAAGTTTCATTGACACAGTGATATCTAATAAGATGTGGAGGTCACTCATCGATGACTTGTCATCGATAGAACTTGGGCATCGGATAAATTATTTCAAGGTATAATGATAGGATGGATTTCATCAAAAAGTAAAGTTTCAATGAAACGACAAACGTTCATATCGAAGTTGATCACTTGTAATAAAAATGAATGGGATCCATTTTGATGAAAGATGATGATTAGATGAAAACCTAAAGCACAATAATGATAACAATACTTTCATCAAAACAAAAGTAACTTCGATGAAATGAGACCTTTCGATAAGAAAGAAAGGGACATTGCCGAAGAACATAGTTTCATCAAAGTAAATGGTAAAGTCATGTCATAAATGAGCATCAAAGAAAGAGAAAATGAATTATTAGAAGAAGTAATTACTTTCTATTGCAAAATCATTCCAAAATTAAATGAATTCCCATCACCTTAAATTAAAAACAAGTGAGTTCATGATTGCTACATAACAGGTGGATATAAATGATAAAACTACTGTAAAATTGTGATAAAATGACAAGGAAGAGGACAATTCAGGAAGCATTGGTTAGAAGAATTCACAAAGAGTCTTCAAAATCAAAAGGTCCAAAAATTCAAGTAAGTTCCCTATTTCTGAGATTTGTAATTATACTGGAAGCCTCCTTAACTAAGAAAACCAAAGCTAGGAAACCTAGGGAAACCCAATCTGCAGAGGAAAAACCAAAAAGGAAAAAGGAGGAAGGTCACGTGTTAGACAAAGACCTATTAGGCTAGTTCCTTGCCTTGAGCCATCAGTCCAAAAAGATTAAAACAGATGATGAGGGCTTGGAGGATAGGTTTGAAAATTTGGGATACATTTGGATAGAGATTGGAGGGAAGGAATTGTTCATCTTTGGATATGTCCAAGAAATGCCCCGGAGCCTGTAAATAATTTATGGAGATTGAACCTAGGGAAATTGATAGTACCCAATGTTTTTGTAAACATTGAACTTATGAAGGGAAAACTGACAAAGAGATGCTCAAAATACTGTAGGAGGAAATAGACCAAGCCATGAAGGAAATGAATCTTGGAAGGGGAAGGCTATTACTAAAAGATGTTGAGGTATTAATATACCTAGGATGGGACATTAGATTTTCTCTGTAGTTTGATAGTTTTCTGAAGAAATAGGGGCCTGGTAAGCACATTATGCTAGATGAAGTTGATAAATTTTTTATGGGATTAGGATATGGTCCAGATCAGAAAGCTCTTATGTTGTGGGCTCTGTACCCTAAGGAGAAAAGGCCTTTACTTGTTGACAGTGATGAGGCTTTTGAACATTTAATGATCCAACAAGCTGGGAAAAATGATCCTAGGATCACTGCCAAACTGAATTTGGATGTAGCAAAACTTAATCAAGATCAGATTGAATTTCTAGTAAAGGAGAATTGCACCTATAAAGGTTTGTATGAAAAGGCCAGTGAAGAAGTGCAACAGCAAGAAAGATTACTACAACAAAACTCTGCTCTAGGCATTGATGATCTAGGTATGGTGCTCGAGACTGACCGAGAGGTTATAGATGCTCTGACAGACACTATCTACTAGAAGACTAAGAGTGAGAAGTTGGTTAGACAAGTAGAAAGAGCTCGGTAGAAAATGGATAAAATGGTCAATGATATCATTGAATGCAAATTTAGAACCATGCTAACACATGCAGATCAGTATTGGAAAGTGTATAATGGGAATTTCAAGGCTATGAGGGAGCATGAAAGATTAAAGAAATGACTGAAAGAGGTGATGAACTACGTTGATACCATGACACTTGAAGAGAGAGAAAAAGGGATAACATACTTGGAGAAACATGATAGATATGCAGATTCATTGAACAAAGACCTCCAAGTGATGGAATATGGGAGAACTTCATGAATGCCAACAACCTACAAGGAGGGGGAATTGATACCATTGGGACAATGGCAAAATGAGCTTGCCAGAATCAAAGAGCAAGCCATCTCAGCATTGGATCGGGATAAATATTTGGACCCTCATGTCAACCACATAATCTTTGAGTACATTTTACTATAGGTAGAGATGAAAATGTAGAACATTGATATCAAGAGCTACAAAGAGGATGATTACATAAATCAATTGGGAATGCTTAATATATTTTTATTTAACTTTGTTAAGAACATACAACCTAGTTGTTGATGTTGGGAAGGGACATGACTTTTCGTAAAGATAGTTTTTGTTCTCATATATATGAGAGGTTTTTTTGTAAAACAAAAGGACATTAAGAAATATATGTGCTATATACTCTGGCTGTTTTTGTAACTTTCGAAACTCTATCAATATAATTAGTTGTTTTTTCCTTTACGTATGTGTTGTGAGTTATTTATTGCAATTGGTAGTTGTTCTGTGATATTTTCTCATAGAAGATAAGGCTGCTTGTATCTTCCTAGTGATGTTTATTTTCATACTGCTATTAATTTGAATAAAAGGCCTACTGGTGGATTGTAACTATTCCTTGTAATTCTTCCTTGAATGGCCTCTTAAAGTAAGGGTTAAATTCATTCAAGAAAATTATAGCACAAGGCTATTAAAAGTGACTAGTGAGTAGGTATACCCACCTAGGTCTTGCAGAGCCTAAAGTGAGGGAGTTAGTAACCAAATAGGTTCACTCTATAAGTTGGCTAATTCAATTGGAGGTTTTGATCATAGGAGTTGGAATTTCCTTAGAACCTATCCAATTGGTTGATTTGAGATCCAACACCTAGGAGACTTTATTTTGACTCGTAAAAGATTGTATATGAGCCAAATTATGCAAAAAATATCCTACCCTTAAGGGAAGAAGTGTATAAAGGATATGAACAAATGGCTCCAAGAGAAGGACAAGTAGCAATAGGTCATTTAGTCCAATGCTGGAATAGCCTTCTAGATGAGTCAAGGCAATCTGAGCCACACTCTATGAAAATACACCATGCAACCTTAAACAGAGCACCCATTCATATGCACTTGGGAAGAACAAAGGGAAGATATTGGCTGCCTCTTAGTTTTCAGCCTCCAATCCTCCTATGGCCACTGATGGGATGCAGGGACAATGACCCACCATACAATGAAGCAGTGGAACATAACAAGTTGAAGAGATTGGAGAAAATGAAGGGATTCTACTAGATTTTGTTTGCAGGAGGTTCTAGGCAGGTTACTCTAGGCAATTTCTGAATCAATGCCAAAATTCAAAATTTTCCTGTTGTTGGAGGATCAGCAAGAAGTTAGGTTAAGGGGAGATGATGAGCCTAAATAATGGCTCTATTTTGATAGATTTTTGCTATAATACTCCTGCCTAGGTCTTGTGATTAGATGACATTTGGATCATGATACTCTCCTAGTTGATACCTTTTAAGTGTTTTTGAAACTGATTTGACTTATACTTAAGCATGTCATATAATGGTTTTAAATGATTTATCTATCCAAATATCTAAAATCAGTTTTAAATATGGTTTACATTATATCATGTTAGCATTATTATATACACATGTTTGTTATGCACATTAATATCATGATGCAGGATCGACAAAGGAGAAGTAAAGACTAAGTGGCAGTTTAAAGAAGCACCAAGTATATAGCCGCAATGCAAACCCAGTCAGAGAAATGCAGTAATGATCAAAGCCACTTGACCGGTTCTTTAGTAGAATGATTTATGAAACATTTATAATTGTTCTTAGTGGAGCTTAGATCCAAGAAGCAAGTCATGCTATATTTTCTCTGCTATAGGACAGATGTTGTTTTGTTTTCTTGCACTGACTTTTTTTTCTTCTTTTGTTAATAAATCATTTTCACCTATTCCATAGGAATGTGGTCGATCATTTAGGAGTCTTTAATAAGTTTTCTTATAAAGAAAGGGATCTCTCTCCTCTCGAGGATAGTAGAGAACGACCATAATATTTGTAATACACAATCTTCTGATATTTTTTATGTATTTTTCACAGTCAAGATGAAAGAAAGAGATCAATATGATTTTGAACGCTTAAAAATTATAATCTGAAATTTCTGGAGATACTCACTCAAAGGGTCCCACTTGGTGAGTAATCCTTTGTGTGTTTCATTTAGTTTTCATTTTTTAGTAATAGTTGTTTCAGCAATTGTCTATTCTTGTAGCCACTGGAAATAGTTCTTGCGTTTTTTCCTACAACCACATCAGCAAAGTAGTTCCTATTACTTGCTAGAACTTTATCATTTGACAGTAGTTGTTTAAAGTAATTTCTAGTTGTGAGATTAAGTATGAGTCAATTGAGATTTTTCCTGTTTACTTTAAAGAATTTCTTTCTTGCAGTAATATAGAATGGTTGAGATATGAACTTGGTGCACAGAGTGTTTGCCCATTTTAAGTTTACGTCCCTGGTTGATAAGTAAATGAGCCTTTGCTACAAGAAAGATAGCTATTCAAGGATATTTAACCTTTGAATTGTGTTTTATTACCTAGTTGCCATTCCAGCTGTAAGGACCAACAGAGAGTAAACCCAAATCCAAAACACAACCATGCACAAGGGAATCCACATCCACCTTGTATCCCTTGGCAAACTCAACCTACCACCTATCAGCTCACTTTGCCACAACAAGATCGCATCTCTCTACTAAAGAAGAAGAAATAAAAAAATCAATAGCACCAGAATAATACAATACTGAGCAAGAGATACCACCTATCTCACCGACAGTCTCAACAATAGTTCCTTGATGCTTAGCCTGATGGTTATCAACCACCGCAAACACATGATGGGATCTACCCAAATCACCAACTGTAGGCTCTGAAGTTGCGGGTCTCTATCCTTACACCTATGTGGCCCTCTTAGGACACTTAGATGCATAGTGACCCAGCTGGCTACATGTGAACCAACTCCCTCTTGTGAAATATTGTGCAACTAGTGGGGCACTAGACTGTTGAACACTTTGTGGTGGCTGAGAGGAAACTAGTTATCTATCATGTTGTCTACCATGATCTCTGCCCGATTGTAATCTAGCTCCATAAATAGACCCTAAAAGTTTTTCCGATATCACTGACCACCTCAGGAAAAGGAAGGATAGCTCATAGCTTGTCCTTAGAACTATGACTAAGCACCTCTCGCAAATAATCCTTAAGCTAGACCACTAATAGTCTGAGCACTTGTAGAACCTCTTGATGCCAAAGATAATGTCTCCTCAATCAACCAAGCCTTCTCTACCGCTACCTCCATTGTCCTGGGTTCAAGAACCCGAACATCACCACCAGTGCAATTATTAAGACCCCTAATAAAATGTTGCACAAGCATCACATAATCATTTGCAATCGTAGACTACTACCTAAGCTCAAATAATTTCTTCTCATAATTCTCAACTGTAATACCCTGTTGCCTCAAATCATGGAGGGTGAACTCACAATACTCGTTCCCACTTTTTGACCAACTTTGACACTTGGATAAACATTTTGAAAAAAACCTTCACTTTCCGACACTTATAATTTTATACCGTTAAGAATTTGAAGATGATGTAATCTAGTGATTTGTAACATCTTGTTTGTAGATTATAAATATATTTTTATCAATAAATTTTGAATAAAATTTTATTGATTTTTCCATATCCCTCAAAATGTAGGTTTTTACAACAAACAACATTTTTTAAGAGTGATGTGCATCCTGAAATGCACATCTTTTTTTCTATAAATGATTAAAACTTAATTCTTTTGAATTTTGGTTTGTAAAATCAATACCCAGAGCATGCAGTTGGTTTGATAGTGATATGTTGAATATTTTCATTTGATTAAGTTTTGAAATTTGACTAATTATAACTTAGATATAGGTGTAAGTTTGAACACATAACTTGTTCTATATATATCAAAATTCAATTTTTTTATTTTTTTAGAAAGAAGATATCAATACCTAGTACATAGATTTTTTTCAGATTTTTTTTGAATTAGTTTACTATTTTTCCCAATGCATTGAATAAAGAAGTTCATGTTCGGTGAGAAACCTACATTCATAAGAAATCAAATAAAAATCTATTAATGAAATTAAATATATAAAAAATTATACTATTTGGAAAGCTTCTAATAAGGACAATACTTTGAAAAAAAAACTTCTAAATGATTTCATTTGATGCCTCAAAAACTAATGTAAAATTGGTTTTTTATCAACATTTGATAGATGCAAAGGAGACTCCATTACAAGTATTTTTTAGAAGTAGAGAGGTTATATCCAATAAAATTTGATCTAAGATCCTTTGATCTAACTCTCTTCGATTAATTACTTCAAATGGGAACTCTTAAAGCTTAAATCATTATATTTTCTAAAAAATACATGATTTCGACAAAAATCAGGATGTACCAAAAAGTGGGAACCAACATTGTGAGTTCACCATGGAACTCATCAGCCCTATCTCCAAAGATGTGATAGAAAATGAGCATGGAATTGCTCAAGAAATAACTCCCATGATACTGTCGCAATATCCAAATAGAGCTTTTGCTCCTCCATAAGCTACCACATGGAAGAAAAATCTCGAAGATGCATAATTGCACATCTGGCCTTGGTGTTACTACCATACGGATGCATGGAAAAATACCTACCCAAGTCAAGAAACCAAGTCTCTGCCTCCAATCCATCGCTAAAACCATCAAAAGTAGGGGGACGAGCCTTAAGGAGATCTCTCATATGACCAGCTGTAGCTGCATTCTGGTCCACTACAACATCCATTCTCCTATGAGGTGAATGCAAACACTCCCTCTCATGCTCTTAATACTCAGCTCTATCCTCATGACCCGAATGATGAGACTCCTCCTGATAATTCTCTTACTTGCCCAGACCTAGATGGTCAAGAAGATTCCAAAGTGTCGTAACTATCAATGGAATCACATCGCCACCTCCATGATCCTACTGCTACTTCTCCTTGTGGTGTGAGTCTTAAGAAACCTCAGGACAAGGATTCTGACAAGTATGGATGCGACCACCATGACCGCGACCACAACCTCTACCTGTAGTAGGCATCATGTCTAACCAAGACGCAAAAGAGTCTATGAGCTAAAATATAGGGAAAATAAGCAAAAGAATAACAAGCACAGATACACTACTGGGCTACCCCATACTAACATGTGCTAACAAACACAATGGGCTCATATGAAACTAGAGTACCCAGTTTATGAACATGGGCTCTGATATCAGATGTAATACCCACCAAAATACCCTAGAGAAATAATCCATTATCTACTAACAAAAGAGAATAATTTATTTTTTATTCATTAAATTATAACATCAACATATAAGATACAACCATTCTACCATTAACCACTTTTGCATCATTACTATATACATGATTACATGGATATAAACATAAGTATGAAACATATTACGCAAACGGAATATTCATTTACTCATTACTTAACATCAAATAAAACCATACAATGCATAACCATTCCCTAGGGTATCTTAACTTTACTACTTGACACATCACATAACCACATAGAGCTCATAAAATACTATACAATCCTTTCATTTACTAATTATTCAGCTATAACAATTCATTATTTTATAATCATAATCTAAACTCCCATAACATGTGTTTATTTCTATAAGAACTAGCAATACTAACATTCCTATTATTCATCATTTAATCACTATGAAAGAATCATTGACAAATTAACCATTTACTTTATTAAGACTTAAGCATCCTCTAAACATCTCTACAATATCCTTAAGACAAGAAGCATAATATTTATAAAACATAAACCATCATAGTTGTATTATATTTATCACCAAAATCACATTTATAACAACTTCAACCCTATCAATGTAAATCCTACAAGCCACCACAAGTACATATTCATCATGCATTTCAACACAATATGATTATATAACATTACTCTTCCATTCACAGAGGTCTATGGTCTATAATTACATAATGTATAGCCAACTCATAAATGAATATACAAGAGAATATTTTCCTTAACTATTACATTGAAAATCCTATGAACTTACATTTCATGGAAATACATAATCTCTTTTACAATTACATAACATCATGATACAGGGTCTTCTTTCCATAAACATATAAATCTGCTCGGAAGTGTAATCTCATGAAGAATCCATTCCACACACGTAACACCAAGTAGAGTATCACAATGGAAGAAGGAAATCAACCACCCGACCATGTGGAACCAATCAAGGAACCACCCCCCGTGCTAGGAGATGACAAAGGTTCCAACTCACACTCATGACCTAAGTTGACACCTATCAACCAAAGGATAATTCAAGAGTCAACAAGACTCCAACAAGAGATGGCAACACAAAGCTACAACACAATGTTGAAATCATCAATAGACCCTCCAGAGGCATAATCAATAAAGAAAAGCATATGGACAATGGAAACATGTAGGGAAAGAGTGTCATCATATGCTATACCCATAATAGAAGAGGCCAAGCCTCACCTTGATAGACATGTGGAACCATCTCAACCTTGGATCCATTCAAGGGAGATCAGTTTACCACTCCTATGGTCTTCCCAAGCACGCATGCTTCTAGGACTATGAGGTGGGGCACAAAACCAATTATTATCTTGTTTAGTGAATTCCTAAATACCAAAATCCACCAATCAATTATTAAGGTTATCACTTACAATTACATATAAACTCTTCATGTGGTTCCATCAAGTCTAGACCCCCTCCTAGAGGCCTAATGATCAAGACCCTAGTCCACACATGCAAGAACCCACTCTCCCTACCATGGACCAAAACTATAGGGTGGCATATAAAAAGCACATCATGATAACAACATAAAGCTCAACATAAAATTGATGCAACTAAAATTCAAGATGAACATTAACATAGAATCCAAAAGCTAATCATCAAAAAATAAGTCATAACCTCAAATGCCATATTGCAACAATAAGGAAGCCACCAAGAATGTCAAATACATACAAACATGGGTAACACATGAATCCAATAATATAGAATACTCCTCTATAATGAGGCACACCATAACATCTCACTAGAGCTGCACATAAAGCTCCTCAACTACAAGGATACGCTTAACTTGCTCGAGCAAAATAGCAATCCCTCAATGGACAAGCACAAAACCACTTGCTATAGCCAAAATGGATTTATGCAAATCTCAAAGAAATAGTATAATTCCCAAAAATCATTAGAAGTATCAAGATATAGCCTCTGGAGTCAAAATCTATCAAAACTGACAAAACACAGAAAGCAGAAACAAATCAGCGCATGCAAACTACAAAATGGCACATTGCGGGTGTTGAATGGAGCATGCAGCCCAAACTTTAGTGCATCCACCCCAAACTTTAGCACATAGAAGTCAAATATTAGTGCATAGAAGATAAAGGAAAAAACTGAGAGTTTTGAGTAATTTGTGACTAACAAGTGTGCCTAGGTCTGGGTAAAGGCACAATCAAGGTCTGAGATCAACCCAAGACTCCTTAAAATACATCAATAAATCCTAATAGGGTTTCGATAAATCATATAGAGCCAAACACACAAGAAAAATAACTCCCATTCACCAAGATATTGCATAGGAAGAGTTGCAGACATAGCCACTTCCTTATAACTGATCCAAGAAGAACAAGAGAACAATAGAAACTAAAATAGAATACACAAGGAAAATAAAATCTCATCAAAAACCAACTCCAAGCCATTAAACATCACACGAAGTCTTACACAATTATAGGAACAATCTCATCCTACTGATGCACCAACTCAAATATTTTTCCCAAGAAAAAATGCAAATCAAATCCAATCCCTTTTCCTTACAAATTTCAAATAGCAAAAATCAAATGAAAGCTATTTCAACCCCCAAAAAATATTTCTAAGAAAACCATTGAAGACAATCTTTTCAAAAGTAAAATTGAAAAGAACGAAGATCCGAGAACTCCAACCTTGAATCGCAATCAAACAATGAAGATCAATCCCAAGCAACAATCCAAGAAAGCAAGCTTCAATCCAATCTCCAACACAATCCAAACCAATTCGCAATCCCAAAATCAAACTCAGATTTCCAATAAAATTAACTCGACAACAATCACAGAGAGGCAAATAAATAGAGAAATTATTCAAAATTATGGCCAAACGTTGGCCAATCAAAATATTACTAAAACAATATAATTTACCTAACTTGTATAGTTTCAAGGCAAATATTATTCTCCCAATATAATTTACCTCTGAAATAATAAACAACAAATCACACACAAGGGTAGGTATATAATATTCAAATACAATTGCTGAAAATATAACTTTTATATAAGCAAATTAAATAATGATCCATTACTTTATGTAATCAATTGATTAAATTAATTGAATAAGGCCTAAGAAATAGGACCCTTAATAGAAGATGTAAAAATCAAATCACAAATTACAATAAATAATTTTATAAGTCAATAAATCAAAACTCAATAATAATCCTCGACACAAAAATCATTACTTACCCATATTAAATATTTATATATCAATATTAATAATTAATCCATTAAATAAAATAAGGCAAATATAAATATAAATCCCATCAAATAATAATTCAATAAAATTGAATAAATAAAAGCAAATAAATATCAATTTTATCAAATAAACAATAAATCAATCAAAATAAATAAATTAAATTGATTAAACAATTATCAAATAATAAATATATAAATAAAGCCATCATATAGGTGAATAAACAATAAATAATTAAATCTCAATTAATCGTAAAATTGAATAGTAAATTAAATCAAATAACCTTCAATCAATTTAAGGATGAATACTAAAAATTAAATAATTAAATAATCACGAACTCACGTCAAGAATAAACATAACACAAGACTCTAACCTCAACTTGCATCATGCCGCAATCGACAAGGTACACAACTTAGACCTAGAGTGTGTGAGGGAAACTATGTCATCTCTGACAACTTCCCATTGGGATAAAGACACACTCAGACCTGTGGATCCAGGTAGAGTCGATGTCTGGTACCTGCAAACCTACATAAAACACTAACTTAACATATACATTACATATACAACATCATAATAAATAGGTAATTGATAGAAAATTGCGACCACATATCATCCTTGCAATGAGTGATATGAAATCATCTCTACACACAAAGACAGTCACACAATAAATCATCAAACATCACAAAGAACCATAAACATGAAATAGGGTTAGTACCAACATATCATCATAAGTCACATAATCTACATGAGCAATGGTCACATATAAATCCATGAATCATGTAAATGCATCCACCAAAGTGATTCTATGTACTATCATCCATCAAAATCATCAAATGTCATATATCATATAATATGTCTAACATCATCAATCATATGAATCTCCAAGCATAATAAGTCATATCGAATATCATAAGTCCACATAGAGTACTAGCATCATCATCCATATCATCTAAGATAGAAAAATAATCATGAACAACCATCTAAGTACTCCACCATATGTCCATATAAGTCAATCAAAATGCAAATAAAAATGCAAGTCTAGGAGGGGCACTACACC
Source organism: Cryptomeria japonica (assembly GCF_030272615.1). Taxonomy (NCBI): domain Eukaryota; kingdom Viridiplantae; phylum Streptophyta; class Pinopsida; order Cupressales; family Cupressaceae; genus Cryptomeria; species Cryptomeria japonica. The sequence continues at coordinate 556,218,257 of NC_081405.1, forward strand.
ATCTGTCCTTTTTTCCTTCAACAACAAGTTTGCGAGTGATTTCCTTTCTTATTTCACATCCTCTTGAGTGAAAAGTGAACATGTATCTAGTCATGTGGTTGGAGCAACCACTGTCCACTACCCACAAGTTTTTCCTTTCAACATGTAGAGTAGTTTGAACAATCAAGCTTGACTCAGCCTTAAATTTATCCTTCTCTACCCATACTTGTTTTGATTCTTTCTTCTTCTTTACTATCATATTCTAATTTAATTTTGCATTAGGTTGAGATGTTGACACTGTCTTCTTTTGCTTAGCAGTCCTGAGCTTGTAGTGTTTTGCAATGTGGCCCATGTTTTGAAATAGATAGCATTATACATTCACATTGAATGTAATTTGAAAAACTATTGTAGGGTTGAGATATGTTTCTCCTACATTCATAAATCCTATGACCATACCCATTACAATGATAATAAATAATATTTGCAGCTCTAAGAGCAGAAAAAGGATTTCTATTTTCTTAACTAGGAGAGGACCTATGCATAAGTCTACATTCTGCAATTCTATGACCATAAGTATTGCATTTTTAACAATAGCCATGAAACTGAGGTACATACCAATCATTATTGAAGTTATTTCTCATTGGTCTCCTTGGAGCAACATAACTCAGTCTTATTGAGCTCCTCCTCATATCCTTGACTCTTGTGAAACCTCCATCATCCATCTGGGCTTTTCCTTTTGGATCAACATACTGGTTCCTTGACTAATTCTTTGTAGCGGTATAATATATCTTCTTCTCGTTGGGCTTGCAGACTGTAAAGGTTTGTTTGACTTTACTTTCACTTGAAGAAATGAAGATTATTTCCTTGTTTGATGAATCTTTACTGTTAGAGCATTGACCATCCCCAAATCCAACACCCTCTGTGCCTTTGGAGTTCTTTTGCTTGCTCAACATTTTATCCAAAGCATCAGTGCTGCCCTCATACTTAATCCTCATGTTTAGTTCATATTTCTTCTTTTCAAGTTCTTTTCTCAAACTCACAATCTCTTCCTCCAACTTCTGATACTCCTTATCCTTTCTTTCTAAATCTAACTTCATTACTTCATGCATCCTCTTTGCTTCTTCCAACTGAACCTTCAAATCCGAAATTGTTTTCTTTGATTCCTCAAGAGATTTGTTTAAGAGCTCTTGTTGTTTAGCAACATCATTATTGTGCTTTTAATATTCTTTAATTACTTTCCTAAGTTCCTCTAGTGCACTCACAAGTTCACCTTCAATGTCTACTTCAACTTCTATTTCCTCTTCTTCGTCATCAACAATATGTCCATCAAATAAATCTCCTTGTGCCATAAAGAGATTAACTTATCCTTCACCTTCACAACAACAATCTTCAGAGACACTTTCTTCATTAGAGACATCATCTTCAAATGTGTAAAGACAACTCTTATTCTTAAAATCTCTTCTCCTTGGATTATAAGAATTCTTCATCTTTTCTTTTCCAAAAGACTTCATGTTTTTCTTTCCATCTTCATTCTTTTCTCCATAAGAACATTTAGATGCAAAACATCCAATCTTACCATAGTTGAAACATTGGAAAGGCATCTTACCTTTGTACTTGCTTGATCATTTCTTGAGATTTCTAACAAAGTTAGCTTAACAATATCAGAGTCACTTTTATCTTCATTTGAAGCTTGTTATTTTCCTTTCTGTGTGGTATAGGCTTCTCTCTTTGAAGGTTCAACACTTATTGTTCTCATCTCATAGGCTAACAGAGAGCCAAAAAATTCATCCATAGATAAAGTCTTTAAGTCTTTAGCTTCCTCAATAGCTGAGACCTTTGTATCATACTTTGAGGTTAATGATCTCAGAACCTTTTTGATAGCAACTTCATGTTTGACTTCTTCAATGAGTCCTCTTATGGCACTCATAGTCTCATCCACTCTTTGCAAATAATCATCTATCTTCTCTTCTTCTTTCACTTTTAGATTTTCAAACTGAGTTCTTAGATTTTGCATTTTAGCTTCTTTCACATTGATATTTCCTTCATATACACTTTGCAACTTGTCCCAAATTTCTTTTTCTGATTTGCAATGCATGACTTTCACAAACTCTATTTCTGACAGACCACTTAAGATTGCATTCTTAGCTTTTGCATCATTCTCATATTCCCTTTTAGCATCGGGGTCAGTAGGAAATACTTGAGGAATAGTGTAACAATTTTTTACTCACATCCAAACATCAAAACCAAGGGAAGACAAATATGTTTCCATTCTTCTACTCCAAAAGGCATAGTTGGTGTCATCAAACGTAGGTACTTTACAAGATGAGGATTCATACCTAGCCATTGTGTTCACTAACCAGAATCTACCCAAGCTAGCAAACACTTTTACTACAGGGGAACCTAGGACTCTGATACCAATTGAAGAACACAAATGGCCACTAAGAGGGAAGTTGAATCAGTGTATTTTAAAACTTAAAGATCGATGTGCACATCCTAAGGATGTAATGCAAACATAAACACACACACACAAGAGCACATCACATAACACCACACTAGTACATTTGGGCCTAATTTCCAACGACTAATTGTTGGATTTGTGATGACACAACATCGGACTTCCGACCAACTTTGTCATCGAAAACTTGTCGTTGGGATTCCCGACGATGCCATTTGCATTGGTAGTCCGACTATGTTATGAAATCCTTCAATGGTGGCTATATTTGCACCCTTGGCCACAAATTTCAGTGGATTTCCATTGAATTTCCAACGGATGCTATGTTTTCTCCTCGATGACTGTCCAACATGGAAGTGACATCGAATATACAACATCCTTGTCGGATATTTCACTAGTTCTCATTAGAATTCCAATAGCGAGAGATGATGTGGGTCAAACAGCTTTGCCGTCGATGAATGAAAGCATTGAATGAGTCCTACTTTTAAAAATTGCACAAAACATTTATTATTTATTTGATTCAGTGTTATTTGTAAAAAAAAATTATCAATGATGTTTCCTTTCTCCAAGAATTGCCTAGGATCTTTCCGTCAGATAATATGTAACATCGAATGACTAAATCTTTTCTTTACAAATGCTGATTTTATTTAATTATTAACTGAGCATGAATTAAAATTTATATCTGTACGGAAGCAAAATATACAAGCTGAAGAGTCATATGCAAGAAAATTTTGTAAAAGAAAGAAAGAAGGCATTATCTTGAATGACATGGAAACAAGCTCATCAGCTGCCTAGAAGAGAGCAATTGGAGAAAAGTAGAGGAATGTGTTAAAGGGTGATAAATAGATAGAGAGTATGAAATACAAACAAACAATGTCTGGAGTGTGTGATGTGACGTCTCTAATTTATGTCCGGAGGGACTAACTGGTATTGGAGTTCCTGTGAAACCTATTGGACCACGCTTGGAGGAAATCAATGTGTTCATGAAAGGAGCACCTTTTTTCTATTATAATAATGATGCTTTTGCACCGAAGGATATTTGGAAATCAATATTGAAAAATTTCTATAGTGTGGAACTAGAGTTGGCAGACTCGAAGTAATTTTTCAGCTTTCAGAAGACCAAGAGGTTATGTACACAATCTCCCAATAGAAGGGTGATTTCAAGCATTACCTCTCCCCCCCATGACTATTTAGGAAGCACTTCCTCAGACAAAGTACTATTGGCCTCCATGGGATCAAAGAAAAAAATTGAAGCATAGACTCTAGACGATGTGGTGGTTTCCTTCGTGAAGAACTTTGCACTATAATTGAAAATTCATGAGGGAAACTGCAAGATAGTGAAGAGAAATACAATCTTGAAAAGTGGGAAGAATGGATCTTGGTTTGGGTGGGGCCAAGTTAGGTGGCTCCTCTAGAGGTTGACGAGATAGAAATCATATTAAGATTTGATAAAGATCACACTCATGGAACTTTGTGTGCGACTGATCGATTGTGGTGTTTGGGTAATGCATTCCAAATAGATACCGTTGCATACCATTTATTTGTCTTGATTAAAGACTTTTATCCTAATGGCATTAAATTAAATTTCTTTCTCTTCTATCTGGTATTGGTGGAGAAAAGGTTTTCTTGCATTGACCTAACCTACCAATAGATTGTAGGTCAGGTCGATAGGGTGGTAGGTCAGGTCGATGCAAAGCAACCTATTCTCCACCAATACTAGATAGAAGAGAAAGCACTTTAATTTAATGCCATCAGGATAAAAGGCTTTAATCAAGATAGATAAATGGTATGCAACTGTATCTATTTGGAATGCATTACCCAAACACCGCAATCAATCAGTCATACACAAAGTTCCACGAGTGTGATCTTTTTCAAATCCTAATATGATTTCTATCTTGTCAACCTCTAGAGGAGCCACCTAACTTGGCCCCACCCAAACCAAGATCCATTCTTCCCACTTTTCAATATTGTATTTCTCTTCACTATCTTGCAGTTTCCCTCGTGAATTTTCAATTATAGTGCACAGTTCTTCATGAAGGACACCACCACATCATCTAGAGTCTATACTTCAATTGTTTTCTTTGATCCCATGGAGGCCAATAGTACTTTGTCTAAGGAAGTGCTTCTTGAATAGTCATGGGGGGGAGAGGTAATGCTTGAAATCAACCTTCTATTGGGAGATTGTGTACATAACCTCTTGGTCTTCTGAAAGCTGAAAATTACTTCGAGTCTGCCAACTCTGGTTCCACAATATAAATTTTTTTTAATATTGACTTCCAAATATCCTTTGGTGCAAAAGCATCATTCTCATAATAGAAAAAAGGTGCTCCTTTCATGAACACATTGATTTCCTCCAAGCATGGTCCAATAGGTTTCACAGGAACTCCAAAACCAATTAGTCCCTTCGGACATAAATTAGAGATGTCACATCACACACTCCAGACATTGTTTGTTTGTATTGCATACTCTCTATCTATTTATCACCCTTTAACACTTTCCTCTGCTTTTCTCCAATTGCACTCTTCTAGGTAGTTGATGAGCTTGTTTCCATGTCATTCAAGATAATGCATGCTTTCTTTCTTTTACAAAATTTGTTTGCACATGACTCTTCATCTTGTATGTTCTTCTTCCGTACATATATAAATTTTAATTCACGCTCAGATAATAATTAAATAAAATAAGCATTTGTAAAGAAAAAATTTAGTCATTCGATGTTACATATTATCTGACAAAAAGATCCTAGACAATTCTTGGAGAAAGGAAACATCATTGATAATGATTTTTTGCAAATAACACTGAATCAAATAAATTCAAAATGTTTCATGTAATTTTTAAAAGTAGAACTCGTTCAATGCTTTAGTGCACTGACGGCAAAGTCGTCTAACCCACACTATTATCCATAATACAACAAATCAATATAATAGGCTATTATAAAGAATATATACAAAAATATGAAAAAACATTAAATTACCATTAAAAACCCATAAACCATTAAATAGTGAAAATAGATATAAATTTGTAAATGTCTCCCTACAAACACCACAACCATTACCAAAACAAAAAAAATTCTTACCTACAAAAACTAAGTAGCTGGTGAGTTGCAAGTCTACAATATCTCTCAGATGATCAAACCATTTCTTAATTTTGTTATTTTGATTAGTCAATGGATTTAGTTGCATATACAAGTTTTCTATTTGAAGCCTTCCATTTCCCTATTTTTGAGACTTAATAAAATTCTTGTGAGTAGGAAATTGATTCAGGAGTTACGTGTGAAGAATTTGGCAAAGTAAACAATGACAATCAAACTCAAATTTTATCTGTCTTGAAAGCGTATATCCTGATGGCATTAAATTAAAGTTCTTTCTCTATTTTCTGGTAATCTCTGGACCAGAGGTTGCTTTGCATCGACCTGGGATACATTTAACTTGTGTTGTATTTGCGGAAATATGTATCATAGGTTGATGCAATGCAACCTCTGCTCCACCAATACCAGATAGAAGAAAAAGTACGTTAATTTAATGCCATCAGGATAAAATGCTTTCAAGACATATATTAGGTATAAAAGGAAGCCTATCCTGTCATTTGAAGGGGTTTACCTACAATTCAAGTGATCTCTTAATTATAAAATCAATTCAATTCCAAGTGAACAAGCAATCAAGCATTGAAGGAGAATTCAAGTTGGTGCAGGTGCATTTGGAAGACCAAAGGACTCAATGAAGCCATTAAAGACTTTTGAAGGTCTTAGGAGTGAAGAGCCAATCAATTATGATGTCTGAAGGTCCATTATGGTGAATGTAAGAGTGGAGAAATTGCTTGCTAAGGAGTAGCAGTAGCAAGTCCGCCTTAAGGAGGGGCACATTTTATGATTGACAGTGTTTAGACATTTCAAATGAAAGGTGAATCCATCATCATTTGGATGGTAGAGGAGATATTTAATAAAGATATCATCCTTTAAATTTAGAAATGGGCAGGAGATTAAGAATACAAACCTTCCATATTGCACACTTCAAGGTATATTCAAATTACAAGTTACATTTATAGGGTCTGTCCTATTCGAGCTAGCTACTATTTCAACACATTCTAACACATGTATCTATTTCTATGAAATAATTATTAGTAGCAACAAATAGAATAGCATGGTACATAAGTTCTTTTCTAATAGTACCCTTCATATGCAATTCTTTCAAGATTATTTATCCTAATGGCAATAAATTAAAGTTCTTTCTCTATTTTCTGGTGATCTCTGGAGTAGAGGTTGCTTTGCATCGACCTGGGATACATTTAACTTGTGTTGTATCTGCGGAAATATGTATCATAGGTCCATGCAATGCAACCTCTACTCCACCAATTCCAGATAGAAGAAAAAGTACTTTAATTTAATTCCATCAGGATAAAATGCTTTCAAGACATATATTAGGTATAAAAGGAAGCCTACCCTATCATTTGAAGGGGTCTACCTACAATTCAAGTGATCTCTTAATTATAAAATCAATTCAATTCCAAGTGAACAAGCAATCAAGCATTGAAGGAGAATTCAAGTTGGTGCAGGTGCATTTGGAAGACCAAAGGACTCAATGAAGCCATTAAAGACTTTTGAAGGTTTTAGGAGTGAAGAGCCAATCAATTATGATGTCTGAAGGTCCATTATGGTGAATGTAAGAGTGGAGAAATTGCTTGCTAAGGAGCAGCAGTAGCAAGTCTGCCTTAAGGAGGGGCACATTTTATGATTGACAGTGTTTAGATATTTCAAATGAAAGGTGAATCCATCATCATTTGGATGGTATAGTGTTTGGAAGAGGGGTATATGAGAAACTCTACTTTTAAGGGTTTGTGAGAGGCTAAATAAGGGATTTTGCATCTAAGAAGGTTAAAACTTGTAAATAATTGCATTTCCTTAGTTTTGAATCATATACTTTCCAAAGCAACCTTTTGATAGTAGATTTTGTGTACCATCCTAATCCAAAAAGCATTCATTTTGTCTACATCCGATAGTCATTGCTAAAATCAGTTTAAAGTGTATTCATTTAGGGACCTTTCATAAAATATTCTCAACTTACACATCATAAAAGGATCTTAAAATATTCATTGTTTATAATGATAAGAATTTGGTTGTTCCATACACCTTCCTTTACTATTTTAAAAATATCATCGACCAAAATATTGTGTAGCAGTAGTATGGAGTGCATTTCATCTATTTTATCCCTAAATATTTCATCATACCATTTTCTTTTCAAAGGTGACTGATCGATTACCACGTTTGGGTAATGTATTACAAATAGATACAGTTGCATACCATTTATTTGTCTTGATTAAAGACTTTTATCCTGATGGCATTAAATTAAAGTTCTTTCTCTATTTTCTGGTGATCTTTGGAGCAGAGGTTGCTTTGCATCAACCTAGGATACATTTAACTTGTCTTGTATCTGTGGAAATATGTATCCTAGGATGATGCAATGCAACCTATGCTCCACCAATACTAGATAGAAGATAAAGTACTTTAATTTAAAGCCATCAAGATAAAATGCTTTCAAGACATATATTAGGTATAAAAGGAAGCCTACCCTATCATTTGAAGGGGTTTACCTACAATTCAAGTGATCTCTTAGTTATAAAATCAATTCAATTCCAAGTGATCAGGCAACCAAGCATTCATCAAGAATTGAAGGAGGAATCAAGTTAATAAAGATATTTAATAGAGGAGATATTTAATAAAGATATCATCTTTTAAATTAAGAAATGGGCAGGAGATTAAGAATACAAACCTTCCATATTGCACACTTCAAGGTATATTCAAATTACAAGTTACATTTATAGGGTATTTCCTATTTGAGCTAGATACTATTTCAACACATGTATTTCTATGCAATAATTACTTGTAGTTACACATATACTAGCATGGTACATAAGTTCTTCTCTAATAGTTCCCTTCATATGCAATTCTTTCAAGATTATTTAGTTGTGTCTACCTTCTTAGGTTATGCAAATGGAGATTATATTAGGTTATGTATCTAATTTCTTGCTCTGTAATTCTCATTGTGTTTAATAAATTTTTATCCCTTTGGTGAAAAAAAAGGAGGTTGATGATAAATATCTATGTTGTCTATTAGTTGATTCCCATGACAATAAGTGGTTAATGCTGATACAAAGTAACACTAACAGGAAACTTTGATGACAATCTAATACACATCACTATTTAACTTACCCCTATCTCATATAACCCTATGTTGGCTAGGCCCCACAATAATTAGAAGATCCTAATTACTACTATCCTAAACCTTGCATTGACTGTCACAATTTCATAGTGAGTTGAGTTAATTAGTCCATTAGTGAGATTGGGAAAGAGTTTGGTATTGAGTTAGGTGTTGGTGGATGGTTTAAGGAGGTACACTATCATCATAATTAATGTTAGAGAGTGTTGTGTGAAGAAGAATGACCATGAAAGGAGTGACTATCCTAAGTGCTTGAGACTATCACAAAAAGTGAGTGTTGCAATAGTGAATCTTCCTTTGACCTTTGTGTGTTTGGGAGGGTAAAGACCCATGGTGGTATATGTTGAGTGGTTTGGAGGGTAAAGACCCACATATCAACTATATACTTTGACATCCTAAGATGGTGTCCACCTACTCTAAAACCTTGTGGGTACTCTCTATTTGATACTAACATATACATAACATGTGCCTCTCATATAACCCTATGTTGGCTAGGCCCCACCATAATTAGAAGATCCTAATTACTAAAAATACTAGATTCTCCCCTAAAAGGTTGTTGAGTCATAGAAGGCCTAGCTTGATAGCCCTATAGTATCTCATACCTAAAATATCCTTGTGTTGATGATGGTCAAATGTGACTACCCTATGGCCCTACTATGCTCTAGTAGACCTTTGTCCCTAATATTGATACTATTGGGTTTTGCTTTGTAAATCATATAGTAAGTCTAAATTATCCTTTGAAGGATGGGGAGGCCTATGGACACTTTAGTCCCTTCATCAAGGTTACAAACTTCTCTCATGCCTCTTGTGTCCTCCCATGTACCTCCTTTTCCATAAGAGACTTTTCCATGGCAACCCTAAAGTCATTTGGATTGGCCATGTGTAGGAAAACAGAAATTTTGGGCTTTCCACCCCTAATGAAATAATTGACAAGTAGCTTGTCTTGAATGTAATGTACAAACTACAAGAACTCCAAAAACTAACTCTCATGTTGAGCCACTATGAAACCTTAGTATCTAAATTGTGAAACTCATCTATGCATCTCTGTCAAAAATATTTTGAAATAGAACACACTTTGAAGCACTCCAAAATGGTATCTGGAGAGGGTTTCCAATGTGAGTTGGTGAATTTTATCCTCCCAGTACCACAAGGTGGAAGCAAGTCCTCTCAAAAATTGCATTGAAAATTATGCCTTTAGGTTGCTCACATATATATGCAACCTAAAGCATAAGTCCAAGCTAAGTAACCAAGACTTATCCTCAACCCCATTTGTGGATCTTAAAAATGTAGAGGATTGGAGATGAAGCAACTCTCAAATATGATCCTTTGGCTCATGATATGTGCTTGCTATAGTCTATACCTCTTGTATTTATGCATGATGAGGCTAGTTAATGTGTATTAATCAATATTCTATCTCCTCTATGTGTATTTCCCAAATTCAAGGCGAACTCCTAATAAGCTCCCAAGATGCAAGTATATGCACCTCTACTACAAGTGGATCCTCATGGCTTGTAAGATTTGAGGTCCATATTCTTGGTGAAAACTCTCAAAGTGATATGACCCTTCCTTCCATTTCCTACACCCTATTTTCTAACCCACACCTCATAACCTTTACCTCACTTCTTATCATTATTACCTTCCATCTACCTTTCATATCCCCTATCTTAACCTCCTCCACTTCCCTACATCCTATCCTACACCTTAACCTCATATAAACTTACTTTTACTTCACCTACCTAACCCCATTCCATCCTTCACATCCTTTTATCTCCCCCCAGTCACTTTCCTACCTTCCAAACCCCTAACATATCCTAACTTACTCTTTCACCATTACATCCTTCATCACTTACCTCCCTATCTTATCCTAACCCACACCTCATAACCTTATACCTCTCACCTTCCATTTTATACCACCTTCCTAATGGTACACTTATGCTCCCTTCCAAAACACCGACAAAAAATAGCACTCGATCACTACACATTGCTCTCATGGTTCTACAACAAGGATTTTCTGTCATAACCATATATACTAGCATCCATAATTAGGATATATTTTACATAATGGCACTCGATCATGCAGGTTTTGGTCATCCCTCTCCTTAATTAGGATATATTTTAAATATGGAAAGTAGTGTTAATATGTTTCAGGCTAACTATATTGTTCATTATTTAAAATGCAGTGTTTAATTAATACATGATTGTAGGATTGTTCAATGGTTTAGGTCTTGTAAGAAATTCTTCTTTTAAATCGATCATATCATATTATAAAAACCTCCCACCATCTCTGCTATTGGCAATTAACCTGATAAATATATAATAAACTTTGAATCTAAATATTTGAATATGTATAACAATGAATTTGCTAATTATACCCTACCTTTTTCCTGCAATGATTAAACCATTCCTACATCCTCCAGGGATTAAACCTAGAGGGAACTATGTCCACCTCCCTCCTTCGTGTTTATCGGGGGATGGCCCCTACCTGCATGTTCCCTATTGTGATCCCCATTGTTATCCCCTAATATGCCTTGAGACAGCGTGAGCTTAGATATCTTGGGAGGGCCTTTAGGTGGGCACTCATTCGCTCGACTGGGAAGGGACGCTTACGTGAATAGTTGTGGTTGAAGCCAACGAAGATGGATGGAGATTCGATAGTGAGTGTCTAGGAATTTGGGTTGTTTCTAGTGTGGCTTTACTTGCTTTTTTAGGTCAATAATTCCCATTCGTTGGGAAAGCATAGAACCGAATCGTACTCCCTCCACTTCTAGCCTGAGCTACAGAACCGGTTGGTTTCACACCAATGATCTTCCCCGCCATGATTAAACCCACAGGTTCGTTGTAGAGGTGGGATTTTATAATGGTAGAGGTGGGACGAAGAGGCAGGATTTTGTAAAGAGGTGGGATTTATGAAATGACTTGGTCTTTTCTTTTTTTTTAAGTAATGCATGCGATCATCAAAATTTCGAGGAATGCAAGCAATTTTTCTAAAAAAACCCAAATGTCATTGCCAATTCCTTCTCCGTCAAAACCAAATGTTGCATTCTCGTCGGAATTCTGACAAAATCGAGCATTTAAAAAAAAAAAAATCAAATTTTATCACAATATACCTTCTCCATCGGAAACCTCTGTCAGAATTCTAGGCCAAATGTATTAGTTCTAGATGTATGAGGAAAACCCAATGTGGGAAAAACCTAGATGAGAATAGCTGTTGGAGTCTACTACTCCAATCCAGCCTCAGGAGAAATAATAGTTTACAATATGTTTAGGGCACCAACCCAATGAGCACCAACCCCTGATATTATGAGCACCAACTCAAGGAGAATCAACCCCTAGTTTTATGAGCACCTACTCAAAGGAGCACCAACCCCTGCTCTAAGCACCCACTCAAAGAAAATACAATAATCTTGATTCAGTTTCACAATGATAAAGCCAGGTTACAAATAAATTTTGTAACACTATTAAATTTTCATATCTTGAGAATGACCCTCTCTGGTTCTGAGAATTACACTCTATCAGTTCTCTACAAATAGCTATTTCTTCTTCTTCTCTGTTCTATAATCTTTTGTCTTCTTTACTCTACCTCAGCTTCACCTATCTTAGACTACTCTCTATCCTCAATCTTCTGCTACTACAATAGCCCTCACTACTCTGTTTCTGCAACTGCTCACATTCTAACTCTCTCTATCTATACTATTCAGTAGTACACTTCCCTTTACCCCTAACATATCTCACACTATCAACTTAAAGAGATGTCTATATTTTCACAAAAATCTCTTTCTCATCTACACCCATTGAATCTTATCAAATTTCTCTACCTACTGTCAGCTCTCTTTTTCAACAAGATCTTATTCTCTATCTACAAAATGATTTCAGACTGGCTGCATATATTAAATGTTTTCTATCTGTCTTCAGATCAGTCTTAACATAGACTACTAAACTTAGTAGTCTCAATCTGATCTTCAAGAATACAATCTGCAGTAGATTTGATTTTTCTCTTTTGATCATCCATCTGCATTGAATAACCTTTCCCTTTGGGGTTATGTTCGACTCTCTTTTTGTCACAAGGTTGCTATTTTTAGCAAACTTTATCTATACTGCAAATTTGATCCTACCTCTATCAAGCATCTCGAGCTCATAAATAGACTGCAAATGGTTCACCATTAATGAGATTATTGTCATCTTATCGATCTATCTAGATAGGTTTAACAACTATAAGAGATCCACAGTCACCGACTACAACATATTTGATTTGTTTAGACTACCAAGGAGCCACATGTCCTCTTATTCTTCATCCAGTTCAGATGGTCAAGGTCGATCAAGATCCATGTGTACAATCGGGCTACATAGATCAGTTGGTTTCCATGATGTGACTAACCTTCATGTTATGTGGTCTGCAAACATGTTCATCACTATAGCTATCTCGAAGTTGGATTCTCAAGGCCTCATCGATATATCATTAACTATTGGGTTAACAATTTCCCTCAATTCTGCTTTTATAACTTATTTTGGTGACTATTTGAATCTTTGGTACCTTTCATTGGCATAAGTTACTCCAACGAGAAAACTCACCTTTGATTTCTACTATCGCCATAGGCTATCCCGAGATCAGTTTCTCAAAGCTCCATCGGTATAGTTATAACTATCACCATAAGGAAAACTTTTTAAATCGATCGAACAAATTACTCTGATGACATATTGTCAGCTTATCTTCATTGGCATATTTTTTTTGATCCTCAAACTTTGTGATGAAAAAACCCCATCAACATCACTATCCCGAAATAACTACCAAAAAGGTTAATTCTTTATTTTCCTCTATTAGCATAGCTTTGTCTATAAGCATAGGGAAAATGTGCTAGGGCAACATGATAAGTTATTCCGATGTCACACTTTCTACCTCCCTTTATCAGCATAACTATCCCAAAATCACAAATCTGTGGTGACAAGGTATATCAGCATAAGTATTCGGAACTCACAACTCTGCATAATTCTGCAGTGATAGGGTACATCAGCATAGGTATTGTGATAAGAAAACTCCATAGTGACTAACTTCATCGGCATAGATTATACCGATGAGAACCTCCATCAGAATAGTTTACATTATTGGCATAGTGGTAGTTTCTTATTCCGCCTTCAAAAGCTACTCTAAGAGGTAATCCTCAGCCACTTGGTCGGCATATCTATTCCAATATACTAATATCGGAGTAGTTTACTCTATCGGTATTACTTGAAAAAGTTACTCTGCCTATGTTCAGCTATCCCGATAAGTAACTTTGCCTTGACATTTTGGCATTGCTATCACGATCCGACGAAGCACAATAGGAACACTACATGACTTGACATCGGCATGACTTATGTCGATAGCATTTTTCTCCACGAGAATTGGTATTGGCCTATCTATTCTGATATTATCACTTCACAATATACAACACGTGTTTCTCTACATGATCACTCTACAATTACTTGTTTCTGTGCATGATCACTCTGCAACCTGCAACATCTATTGATATCAATTATAATAATGCCAACAGTCTGATGCAAGAGCATCCCCGGTTCTTGGCAATCTTTCATCAACCAAAAACATTTATTTTCCAGTTTGTTTTTTTGTTTTTGCAGTTTCAAAATTTCTTTCTACATTTTCTTGCATTAGTTCTTTGGATCTTGCTAAGTTGGATTTTGCTTGAGGACATGATCATCTTACTAATTCCTAAATCGTGGAGCATTTGGATCATTTTCTCGCAAGTTATCGATTTCGGATTCCGAGACAATTTTCTGGCATCAGAATCGCTTGGACCTATTTGCATTGGTGAATCCACTGAATCCCTTCTGTAGCTTATGGAGCCCCTGTTCATCGATTTCCATGTTCCTTGGCATTTGGCCGACCTTTCCTCTGATCCACACTTCATCCTTTGGATTTCTTGGAGGAATCTCTTTGGCGGAGGTCAACCTTTTGGCTTTACATGTTTGATCTTGTTCTTCAACATTTCAACCCTCATCGGCTGACCGAATCACTCTAGACCATATAAATCATTTTAATTGAGCATTAAAAATTAGTTAGATAGAATATAGAAGATATATCCTTAGATTCAGAGGTTCGAAGCTGACGAATTCACTAATTGAGCATGTCTGCAGTAGGCCAATGAGCCTAATCTTATAATCTGGATGATGTCGGTTATCTATAATCAGTTTTCCTGATCTAATTTATTTAGTTCTGCATTGCCTCCATCATATCCTCTTGTTTACGTTGTTTTTACTCTTTTTACCCAGTCTGGATTGATCTCTTTGAGGTCCCTCCTAACCGGTGACTACACGAGATAAATTCACATGATGAATCATTTGTTGCATACAATGATTCAATTGTCATTCTTAAATCTTGGTAGTAAACCATAGCTAAATTTGAGTAAATATAAGACAAGAATAATGAGGAGGGTGCTCAATGTGATGAGAAATCTACACCCATAATTAGAGTAGTATTTTGTAGAAAGTGGACATTTTTTAGGCTTAATATGTTTCTAAATGTATATTGTCACACTAAGAATACACTTCTAGACTTAAAAGTGTTAAAACACTCAAAGTTGACTAACATCCTCTAGACTTAATATGTTGCTTAGTTACATTTATGAGGAGGATGTATTTTATATGAAAAAATTGAAAATATTTTTAGAGAGACAACAGTTAGAAGAGACAATATGTCTTCAAGCTTAACAATTTTCTCTAGAAAGACAAATGAAATTGTCTCTTAACAGACAATAATTCTTATATTCTATATCGTTTTTATACAGACAATAATATTACTTGCATTCTATATTGTCTTTATAGAGACAACTTTGTAAGAGAAGAATTTAAAGTACTCTTAAATATAATATTTAAGACAACAAACAAATTTCTTTTTGTCTCAAGTTAAAACAATTTACTCTTAAATATTGTCTACATATGCAGACTCCAACTCCTCGAAAGTATCAATCCGGACCCGCCTTTACCAAAGATCTGTAACATCGGCAAAACAAACTTCGTGATCAGATTCATCTCGTCTACACTCGAATAATCCTTGTTTATCTCATTTCTTTTAAATCTAAGGGGCCTGGGAAGATCCAATCTCAACACAACACAGTCCTCCCCTTCTTTCTGCATTGCCCGTCGCATGATCAAACACGAGAATGAGATCAACCCACTGTATATTTTAAAATAGAGAATTAAGAAACACAAAATAGAGGAAAAAATAGAGCAATGTTTTAACACACAAAAAGAACTCTTTATTCAATTCAAAATTCACTAAAGATTTGTTACAGCATGCCTCAATCAAGAGGTCTTTCTCATCTGATTTCATGAGGATATCTCTTTATAAAGATTGCATACTCTAAAAATAGAGACTAAACTGCAGTGCCCCGTTCCATGCATTCAGCATGCACAAAAATAGAACTCCAATTTATTTTAAGACTTATAAACTAAAACTCAAACAAAAACATGCGATGGATCAATACCAACATACTAATTGTTGAACTGTGCATTGCAATTCACCTAATGGTGCATGATGGTGAGGCTAGGTGCATGGCGGTGAGGCTCATGCATCACATGCCAACACCCACTTACTTCAAATGCTCTACACGGTTTAAAATCCATGCAAGAAATCGAAAACTTTTTAACACTCTTTTTCACCCATCCCATGAACATACCGAAGATAATACGAACAATACAATGCCAGGGGGTTCCGACGGACAAACATCGGCGCTCTCTCGCCCATCTGGTAATATTTCCATGGTTGGTATAGAAAAGAATGTGAGGCGAAGGTCGATACCACAATTTACATCTTCATCTACGAAGTCTTGCAGACCGGGTACGTTCCCAGGCGTGGTGACATAGCTGACTATCAGATGTTGGGACGCAACAAGCCTTGAGAGCTCCAACATAGGAATGTAGTGACCCAGTGTAGGAAATGAAAACACCGCCACGTGTGGTTTCTGCAGTCCATCCATTAATGTTCGCAAAATAAAATGAGGATCTTCACAACTTATCTTGAGGACTTCCTATCTATCCAACAAGACTAGAATATAATAACTTGTAACGATTCACATCTAAAGAAATACAGAGTCGATCAGTCGGCCAAGTCAATCAAGTTATTTGTCTAAGGAGTTTTAATTTTGGATTCAGTAAATAAATTGGGTAGAGCAGAATCAATTAAAATATTAGTATATTTGATCAGAGGATGTCCATTTGATTGTAAGATGCATTTAAGGATAGAGCAACATGAGGTGAAAAAAGAGTTGACAGTCTGCCATGTCAATCAAATCTTCTGGGTTTCATTTCTTTTCATGTTCAGTCATAACGAGTTCTACAACTTTTACAATTGTCCCATCAATAAATAAATTAGACAAAGCAGCAGCAACAAAAATGCTAGTTCTACTTAACCGTTAGTTGCATTTGACCATTGGATGCCCATGTGACTGTAAGATGCATTTGACTATAAGATTCACATTTAACCATGTTTATTAATCAATCAAAATTCAAAAAATGTCATAATTTTGAATTTCAAATAATAAATAATCAAATGTGCATATAAAGTGTTGGATAGACCTTGTCCTAACAAGACTTCTCAAGGGTAGATGACCAATGCACTGATCCTATATGTAATTGTATGCATTAATTATAGTTGTGTTGGTTGAGACTGTACACAAGAAATAGGGGTTATCCTAAGTGTACCAATGAGACATTAATTCAAGATATTCAAATAAAAGCATATAAACATAAATATACAAAAAATCTCTCAAGATCACCCCATTGTCCTCTATTTCCAAGGACTTAGTGAATCTACAATATTAGTGCTCTCAGATCATGCACAAGATTCAACTAAATGACAACTTAGAAAATGGTATTTCTACAATGATATGCAATTTAAACTAAATGAAAGATATACAAGCTAATATGGTGCTAAGTTGAAGATATAAACATGATATAAACAAGATATTAAGCTTAAAAGCATGCTAAATAAGCTAGACTAGACTAAATGGATGCATAAGCTAGATGAAAATAAGCATTAGTTTGATGCAAAAATAAGAGATGATTTACATGTTGGAAATGACTCAATTTATAGACTTTCCAAGGCCAAGAGTGAGGTAGCATGTAAAGATCATTTATGAGGTAAGGCCAAGTAGATGGAGTTTGAGATGGATTGATCATATTTATTGCTATGTATGAGCTCAATAAGCAACCTTGAGTAACTAAGCATGTAGAAAGAAAGGTTCAAGTACCTTTGATGTGAGGATATCTAACCAATTTAATTTGTAAAATAGTTATTTTCACTTGTCACCTAATGATGTGTTTGGTGAGGTGGAAAAGGGGATGAAGATGTGGATTTGTAGGAAAATGCAAGTAGGATAGAATAAATAGGGTTTTTAAATGAATTTTGGGAAAATGAATTATATAATTAAATTAGGGAATTCAACTATATAATAGAGGAATATTTAAATAACTTTGCATCCAAATAATTATTCAAGCTAGATTTATGTGTATACATTTTGCCCCTCTTTGAAGCAATGTGTTTGCAACATGTTGGTTCAAAGAAAATTGTACAAGCGATATGTGATGTGTAACTGGTTTGTCAGCAATGCCCCAGATGTTTGAAAAATTTGATGATTTTGATGCCCCAAATATTTATTGGTGATGTATGCCCCCTCGGGAGGTAAATCGACAAAATTTGTGAAGTTTTACATCCTTTGATAATTTTTGTTGATATTTTGTGAAAATGATCAATTTTGAAAATTTAAATGATTCAGCTCTCGATATTTAATAATATGCCCTAGTTTGATGTTGAAATGGTTTGATTTGAAAGGATTAGGGCTAGATGAAAATAAAATAAATAAACCATACCAAAAATACCTTTTTGAAAAAGGCATACAAGGCCAAAAAGACCCCTTTTACTTGTCATTTTCACATTCACTAGGTAAGTGCACCAAGATGGTGAACAAAAAAGTGGCCACATGCAAAAAAAATGAAATTTCTCATAAATTGTGTGTGTTCTATGAAATTCAAAAACATGCTAGGCTTGGTCACACCAAGCCGAGCCAAAAAAAACAAAAGTTCCTCAAAACCTGAACATTATATTTAATAATAAAAAAACAAGTTCCTCAAAAACCCTACGTGTTTTGAGGAAAAATTTCTTATAACACGTATTGGTTATGCAAAACTAGAAGTTTTGGCCTTAGTTCTTCATAACCCATACGGGTTATGTAGAACTAGAAACCAAAGAAGAAGTGGGGAGAGAGAGAAAGAGGGGTGAGAATAGGATTAAAAGAGAAAGAGAGAGAGAGAGAGAGAGGATATAAAGAGAGGGAGAGAGATACGGAAAGAAAGAGAAGGGAGAGAGGGTGAGAATAGGATTAAGAGAGAGAGAGAGAGAGAGAGAGAGAGAGAGAGAG